>NC_056458.1:24114649-24349649 GCF_018296145.1 Oncorhynchus tshawytscha
AGCCATCAAGCAAAATTTATTACAGTACAAACCACATCCACATGTTTGCTGATCCATAGCAAACAGTGTCATATCACACTTTCATTTGCCCTGTTTGCCTTTCAGATTGCAGGTTCCCCATTGCTATAGACTGGGTAAAGAGTGATCATGGGTTCCTGGATAAGGACGCGCTAGATTCCCTCTGCAGGTGAGAAGCTAGACTTTCCATCCACTCTCTCCTCACCAGCACCTCCTCATAGAGAGAGTGTGTGAGAGAGAAAAATAGAAAGAGAGAGAGAGAGTCTGTGTTGGGAGTGGGTCTCATGCTGCTGTGTTTGTTTAACCGCCATGCCTCTCTGCTTCCAGGAGATTAAGCACTTTAAACAAATGTGTGGAGCTGAGGTTGGAGCTGGGCAGATCAAAAAGACGGGTGAGTGAGAGTGAACACCATGGAACACCAACATGGCAACTCTGTCAGAGCACCGGAGGAACCAGAGGAAAAGCTCCTCGTTAGCATTTATCACTTTCATTTCCACTGATATTGATGGCTGGATAGATAGAGTTTTGAGGGTTGGTGGAGCTAACTTCATTAGTCTCTGCTTGAGAAAGTGAGGCGAAAGCGAAAAGAATTAGGGCAGAAACTCATCTAGAATTAATAATGTTGCATAATAATTTTCTCAGTCTAGTTGTCTCAGAATGTAGTAGTCTTTGTGAAAGATGTCTCTAAAGAGTTACACGATGTCCAGAAATAGATGGCCTTGTTTTTTTTGTTGCTACATGGCTTCTTATACAGCATCTTGATTGTCTGCTTGTGATTCTCAGGGGGAGGGGTCAGAGGACGAGGAGCCCTGTGCCATCAGCACAAAATGGGCCTATGAGAGGCGAACAAGGCGCTGGCGTCGCCTGGAGGGAATGGGCTTCCTACATTCACCGGACAGCCAGGGCATGTCCCTGTGTGACGCCAACGACCACCACGAGGTCTACTCCCTCCATAGCAACAGCAGCACAGAGAGCGAGGGCTGTGAGAGCCCCAAGACCGCCATTGATGACCAGGAGACTAGCGAGAGCTCTTCTCGCTGCTCCTCCATCAACAAGATCCCATCCCTAGACACTTCATTTAGCGGGCCCCCCTCCCCAGGGGGTGAGACGCCCAGTTTTAGCAGCACTGAGGAGCGCTTCCTTGACAAGTCCCCCAGGAAGAAGGGCCCCAGTCTGCTGAAGAAGATGGAAAAACTGCGTCTGAGGGGCACGTCCAACCTCCACTCCCCCACCCACAGTGGCCTCAGCAGGGCCAGGCTGGTCATCTCTGGCCCCGTGCTCCAGGATAGTCTGGATGTCGAGCACAGGCTGAGACGGCTTCAGTGTCTGGATATCTCCACCCTGCGACACAGGGATAGGGACCGTCCAGGCAGCCAGGCCTCCTCCTCACCTTCCTCCCCCCACTCGGGCAGCAGCAGCCCCAGCCCTTCAGAGAGCAGCAGTACTGTCAGCACCCCCAGCCCCATCACCAGAGTACGCAGCAACTGCCGGGTCCGAGAACAGCACCAGGGGGGACTCCACAGAAACCCGGTCCGAGAGCACCAAGACTACAAGAACGACAGAAATAACCACGAGAGCCTGGTCTTCCAGATCCCCCAGGGGCACAAGCCAGGCACATTCCCCACAGCCCTCAATCACAACAACTTCCTGTTGCCCATAGACAACACCTCCATCAACTGGAGGACTGGGAGTTTCCACGGGTACCGCGGGAGACGGAGCAGGGGATGTGCAGCAGCCAAGGACAAGGATTCCACCTGCTGCAGCTCCCTAGCCTCATTGGACCACCGGGTCAGTATCTATGACAACGTGCCGATAGGCCAGGTGATTGGCCAGGAGGTGGAGCATCATGGGGAGGCGGAGACGGGGGAGATCAGCGAAAACGATGATGTCTTCTCCGCGCTGGACAGCGTGATGGAGCGTATCATCGGCCTGCAGCAGCTCGTCAACACCTGGACAGACAAACTGTTGGAGGACGGTGAATCGGAGACTAGCCGCCGTTCCACACCCTCGTCCTCCTCCAATCACATCCACCTGGAGGTCAAGGAGGCAGAGGATTTGGGGCCAGGAGCCATGGAGGGGGATGGTGAAGGGGATGAGGAGAACCTAGAGAAGGAGTCTGCGGATGGAGATGACCCTGAGGCACAGTCACCACCATGTAGTATCAGGTGAGAGCAATGTCAGCTGGTCTGAGTACTCATTAAAAAGTCTTTATTACTCTATCACCCCCTCACTGAGCCCACATTAATATGGCTGCCATTCTGTTGTCTGTTGTGTATGTATGCAGACAGAGCCAGCACCACTGGTCCAGCGAGCAGAGTCTTCCATCAGTTACCCCCAGCGGCTCAGGAGTCGAGGCCCAGTCTGTTTCTCAGCTTCACCTTCTGCAGAAACTCTCCCTGCTTAAACTCACTGCTCTCATGGACAAGTACTCCCCATCTAGCAAGCAGGGCTGGAACTGGTAAGGAATGGGAAGGGGAGAGGGAGGGGGAGAGGGAGAGATGGAATGGTATGGGGAAGGGTGTGGAGAAAAGTAGGGAAGGGGATGAATGACCAAAATTAGGAGGAGAGCAATGAGGGAGAGGGGAGGATGGGGAAAGGTGGTGGGGAAGAGGGGGAGGAAGGGAGGAGGGGAAGAGGAGGACGATTAGAGGCAGCTTGTTCAGAGGTTCATTTATTATTTATGTGAAGCTGCAACCTTGCCGTGCCTCTCACAAGACAAAACACAGAATGCTTCAAGAGCAATAAACCCCCCCTGCCAAAAAAGAATATTTTAAAAATTCAGCGTCTGAAAGAAATGACAAAGTATGACCTTCAGTTTAGAAGTTATAGACAGCTTCTCTTCATTCCTTTTTGGTTAAGGTCTGTGGTGTACACTCCCATCTGGCTCTTAGAGGGGTGTGTCTATGTAACTTTTCTGGCATTGGCCAGGCCTCTCTCTTTCTTATTTAACTAAAGGGAGCTTGGATCCCAAACTATTTTACTTTCTGGCAAAACATCGGTTTACATTTGGGAAAAGTGAAGTGCTTACACATCCCAAAGTTTCCCTGCGTTTTTAGTTTGTTATTGATTTGAAAGAGGCAGGCATGTGCTTACCATCTGCTAGAATTTGGTGAAGTGTTTCCAGCGCAGGGTGAAGACCTATGGCCTAGAGAGTACACTAATGAAAGATATGGTGGAATGTTAACTCAAACATAGTGGCTAGGAACATTTCCTCTTGGTGGTTAACGGCCGTGACCTCAAATAGCGTTACACAGGACACACGTAATGATGCATGGGAACCATAGATGTAACATGCGCCCAAATACAACAGCTGTAGACCTTACAGTAAGTATTTCACTGTAAGGTCTCACCTGTTGTATTCGGTGCATGTGACAAATAAAATTAGATTTGATAGAGATAGATAGAGGACTCATCTTCGTATCTGTCCCATTATAGCGTCTGTGACAGCATGGGCAGCGCCATTGAGGCTATATCCATTTTAAAGTAGTCAATTTTCTTATTTTTCATTGGCTGATTGCTCCCACCCAGTTGACTACTTTAAAATGGAGGAAGCACTCAATGGCAACATCCATACTAAAATGGGTTATATCCATGATGAGTCCTCTATCTATCTCCATGATGGGAAGTCAACACATCCCAATCTGTCAGAATGAGTTTTGCTTTCATTGTTTGTAGCTATTTCCTCACCCATGTTTCGAAATCTGATCTCCTAACCTTGGATCCCCCACGGATCAATTAATAAAGTGTTTGACATTATTCATTTGTGTAGCGAACTGGAGTAAAAGTGATTGCTTAAAGCGGCAATCAGCAGTAGAATCAATAACAAAGCGTCTCCCCAGCCTTGTTTTGGTAAAAAGCTTAAGGATGGGGCTGGAGAAATGTAACCACTCTCAAATTCCTAGACAGGGCTATGGATGCAAGGACTGGCCATCCATTATATCAAAATTATAGTTTTAACTATGCTTTGAGGCTATATAGTGTTTGTTTACATTTACTTTGTTGACAAACATTGAAGTTTTGGGGTACGACAGTTGAAATAAGCTCAAGAAGGAATTTATAAGTTATATTCTTCAAGAATCAATTTCTACATATAATTCATTTTGATGTAGCATCTGCTGAGTTCCCCTTTAAGGCAAAAGGACAGGGTAATTGACTTTTTGAGAGCAGAGTAATTGGGCTATTTGTTTTAACAATCATTGAGCTAACTACAAAATAAATAACCTACTCCTGCCTCTCATCGCTTTCCCATTGATCCTGAGCTTCAGTATTCTGTACAAGTTTCATTCCAGATAACTGTTGTCTTATTTGCTGTGGCCAAACACCTTTCCCCTTGGCTTTGTCTCTAATGAACAAAATCTACATGTGGTTATTACCTAGCAGGGAGAGGCTGGGGCTCCTCAAACACATGACCAAACAGGAAACTCTCTCTCCCTCACTCACACAATTACATGAAATCATGAGCAGAACACCATTAAGCTAATGAAATGAGGTGGACGCAGAAGATATGTTTTAATTGAACAGCTGAAGACTAGAATGGAAATGCAGTCCGTAATGGGAGAGAGCACTATCAAAGAGAAGCATGCTGTATGAACATTTGTGAATCTAATTCCAGTCGACTCATCATACATTTGATTGGCTCTGAAGCTAGCTATCTCAAGGTGCCTGAACTTTGAGAGGGAGGATTTAAATTGCCTTCATGTTATCTTCTTGGCTACACTGGCCGTTACCATGGCACTCACTTGCTGGCTTATGAAAACACTCGCTGGGCTTTAAAAGAAATATATTGTCAGAGTCGTACACAAAGCCCTCTGCTAAGTGCATGTGTGAGTCTTGGTCAGATACCTATGTAGGCTCCCACTGGGCACAGACGTGAGTTCAACGTCTAGTTTTGATTTACATTTGGTTGAGTTGTCAACTAAGGTGAATTCAACAAATCAAAATCTACAAAACATTGGATTTAGGTATAAAAAAAAGACACATTTCCCTTACATTGATTACTTTTTGCTAATACAATCAGTTTTCCACATTGATTCACCGTCATTACATATCATTTTGTTTCTGAGATTACATGGAAACAACGTTGATTCAACCAGTTTCCGTCCAGTGGGTTCTTACATATTGTACAAATATGCAATGCAGTGTTGTTTGAAGTAGAACATATCCAGAAGGAATAAAATACAATGCAACAACTTAGTCATACTCCTGTATAGTTGCCCTATCTTCATATAACTTCAAAACAAATACCTCTTTACCTTCAAAAGCAACACTAGAAGTCCATCTTGAATTGTTTATGTCTCCCCTCAGGACATTCCCAAAGCCTCCGAGGAAGACCAAAGCCCCAGAGCTGAAGGGCAGGAGGGTGTTTGGTGTACCCCTCCTCCACAGTGTGCAGCAGACAGGGGAACCACTACCTTCCAGCATCCTCAAGGCCATAATTTATCTGAGGACAGAGTGTCTCGATCAGGTACTGGACTCTAACCTCCTGTACAACCAATATACAGTTGAAGTCGGAAGTTTACAGAATAATAGTAGCGAGAATAATAGTAGAATGATTTAATTTTGGCCCATTCCTCCTGACAGAGCTGATGTAACTGAGTCAGGTTTGTAGGCCTCCTTGCTCGCACACGCTTTTTCAATTCTGCCCACAAATGTTCTATAGGATTGAGGTCAGGGCTTTGTGATGGCCACTCCAATACCTTGACTTTGTTGTCCTTAAGCCATTTTGCCACAACTTTGGAGGTATGCTTGGGGTCATTGTCCATTTGGAAGACCCATTTGTGACCAAGCTTTAACTTCCTGACTGATGTCTTCAGATGTTGCTTCAATATATCCACATACTTTTCCTGCCTCATGATGCCATCTATTTTGTGAAGTCCACCAGACCCTCCTGCAACAAAGCACCCCCACAACATGGTGTTGCCACCCCCGTGCTTCACAGTTGGGATGGTGTTCTTCGGCTTGCAAGCCACCCCTTTTTCCTCCAAACATAATGATGGTCATTATGGCCAAACAGTTCTATTTTTCTTTCATCAGACCAGAGGACATTTCTCCAAAAAGGACAATCTTTGTCCCCATGTGCAGTTGCAAACCGTAGTCTGGCTTTTTTTATGGCGGTTTTGGAGCAGTGGCTTCTCCCTTGCTGAGCGGCCTTTCAGGTTATGTCGATAAAGGACTCGTTTTACTGTGGATATAGATACTTTTGTACCCGTTTCCTCCAGCATCTTCACAAGGTCCTTTGCTGTTGTTCTGGGATTGATTTGCACTTTTCGCACCAAAATACATTCATCTCCAGGAGACAGAACGCATCTCCTTCCTGAGCGGTATGACGGCTGCGTGGTCCCATGGTGTTTATACTTACGTACTATTGTTTGTACAGATGAATGTGCTACCTTCAGGCGTTTGGAAATTGCTCCCAAGGATGAACCAGACTTGTGGAGGTCTACAATTTTTCTTCTGAGGTCCTGGCTGATTTCTTTTGATTTCCCCTTGATGTCAATCAAAGAGGCACTGAGTTTGAAGGTAGGCCTTGAAATACATCCACAGGTACACCTCCAATTGATTCAAATTATGTCAATTAGACTATCAGAAGCTTCTAAAGCCATGACATAATTTTCTGGAATATTCCAAGCTGTTTAAAGGCACAGTTAACTTAGTGTTTCTAAACTTCTGGCCCACTGGAATTGTGATATAGTGAAGTATAAGTGAAATAATCTGTCTGTAATCAATTGTTGGAAAAACTACGTGTCATGCACAAAGTAGATGTCCTAAACGACTTGCCAAAACTATAGTTTGTTAATAAGAAATCTGTGGAGTGATTTAATGACTCAAACCTAAGTGTATGTAAACTTCCGACTTCAACTGTATACAGTACTGCTCATGCATTATTAAAGCCAGAGTCCTTAATTGAAACAAACAATAACAAAGCAGTTTTGGTAATGGGCCTAGGGAAATGTAACCACTTTCAAATTCATCCATTATATCCAAATTATAGTTTTAACAATGTTGTGTGTTTACATTTATATTGTTTACAAACATTGGTGTAAAACAAGATTATATTTTGGGTTCTGATGGAGTACGACAGTTGAACTAAGCTCATGAGGCATTTATAAGTTATATTCTTCAAGATTCAATAGATCATTAATTTGTAAGTCCAAAAATATATGTAGCAGCTAAGGATTCTAGATTTATAGGGACAGTTCACCCAATATCAAAGTTGGTTAGATGGTTTCATGGTCTAAAGTCAAGCTTACAGTCCTGATTCCATGCCATCTACAGTGGGCTCTCTACATAACATAACGTCATGGAATATGGACCACAGTTGACAAGGTACTTAGATTCATGGGGTGAACTGTCCCTTTAAGATTGCGAAGGACACCCAGGTCTGGGCCATCAGCTATTCCTCTCCAACCTATTAACATCGGTGTCATGCATTGATACTATGGAGTACACAGCACCTGGGTTGAATTACACCCCCGTGACACCTTGACCTACTGTAAATTGGAGTCATGGTTAAACACAGTGGAGGGTCCTATACTGAGAACAGAGACAGATGAGCATGAGGAATGGGAGGTCCGCTTTCATTTATCTTCCATGTTGAGGGTGGGTTATGAGGTGCTTTAGAGGGATCTCCTACTTACAAAGATGAATGGAAGTTATCCTAGTTCGACAGGACTTAGGATAGCCTCCTACATGAGTCTGACCTGCCATCCCGGCTTTAAAACCCCCATTCCACACCACACGCACACACTCCTAACCCTCTCATCCTCTCAGGTGGGTCTGTTTCGAAAGTCGGGGGTGAAGTCTCGTATCCAGTACCTGCGCGACATGGTGGAGGCGGACCCAGAGGCCATGTCCTACGAGGGCCAATCAGCTTTTGACGTGGCTGATATGGTGAAGCAGTACTTCAGAGACCTACCAGAACCTGTGTTCTCCAGCAAGCTCTGCAAGTCCTTCCTGCATATCTACCAATGTAAGAGGATAGAACTTACAACACTGCTTGGGCCAGTATAGTAAAGACTGGATTGGCTAAACATGCAAGAAAGGTTCAAATGCTGGCTAAGTAGGCAGATTGAAACCAGTTTTGGACATTTTTATAGTATAAGCACAATGAGAGAATCACAAAGCAATTCTATCCACATACTTATATGTCTCGCTCCCACCTCCACAGACTTCCCCAAAGACCAGCAGTTCTGTGCAGCCCAAGCAGCCATCTTACTCCTGCCTGATGAGAACCGTGAGGCCCTGCAGACACTCCTCCTCTTCCTCCGAGATGTGGTGGGCTGCGTGGACGAAAACCAGATGACCCCCACCAACATCGCTGTGTGCCTGGCCCCCTCCCTCTTCCATCTCAACACCCTGAAGAGAGAGGACAACACAGCAAGGTACGGTGCTGTCTCCTGAGGAGGAGGATGACGTCAAGTTTCCCCTAGACTCTAGGGTCTTACTCTAGATGCTGATCTATGCAGTTTGGGAATTTTAACCATAGTGGTTGAGGTTAGGATTGGAGGATGGTGCTGGTCAATGTAGCCAGGTAGAGTCCACTGGGGAGTGTAAGATGATCCTAGATCTGTGCGTAAGAGCAACTTCTAGACGAGCAGAGGTCTGGGGGTCTTTGTCCCACATTCCTAGTTAGATCTTCCTCTTACGTTGTTGCATAAGATTACTCCGGTGCACATTGCTTTGCATTCGTCGCTACAACTGCAGGTTTTCATTTGTCTGTTTGAAATGTTGTGTTTGTTTTTCCTTCTTCTTACGCAGCATCAGATTCATGTTAAAGTGTGGAGTTAGGTTCTTTGAGTTCCCAGAGATTACATCAACTGTAGTAATGTAGCCAAAACCCTATTTCCCTGTGCGGTAATGAATAGCTGTCGGATGGGTTTAGTTTAAAGGCAGAGAGAGAGAGACTTATGTAACCCTGCATGAATCGCCCATCTGGACATAATTTCTCTTAGATAGAGGAGATATTATATATTTAATACTGTTCAGCTGGTTACTGCAAGAGAAAGAGAAAAAGTGGAGAGATAGGTAGAGGGAAAAAGAGGGGAGGGAGGGAGAAAGAGAAAAGGGGGAGAGAGGGGTGGAGGGAAAGAGAGGGGAGGGAGAGAGAAAGTGACGGTCCAGGTGAGAAACAGGGAGACACATTTGCACATGATTCATTTTTCAAAACACATCTGTCTATGAACTGAGCTTTTGAGTCTGGCGCTCAGCTCACAAGACTAGTTATCTGTAGTTGTTGGCAAAGATAGACACACAAACACAGCTCAGCTGCACACACTCTGCTGATACCCGGTATTCTGACAGCATGTCTAGAAGTTCCAACTTCACGTCGAAAAGTTGCGTGGTGGACCCAGTGATGTCGTATCGCACAGGCCTGATTGTGTCTGATGTAGCCAGTCAGAGACAATAGACCACCCCCCTCCTCCTTCTCTTCCTTGTGCCAGGCCAGCAGTCCAGGGGAGCCAGCGGGCTCAGCCATTACCCCACAGGCTGTAAGAGCAGAGCACTGATGGAAATCAGAACACAACACACACTCTGTATCTCCCATCACTGGAAACAGAGTTCTGCCTTGATACACGTCACACTCTCACACTGGAAACAATGACCAGAACAAATCAACTCCACTCCACTGGACTGTTGTGTTGTGGCACATTGTGCTTCTAGGATACAGTGGCGTTAGTAAATATTTTGCTGTTTTGCTTTGCTACATATTTTAATTTGTTTGGAAGTCGATGCTGACATTGCTTTTTACATTGAATAACAGTCCCTTTTCTCAGTTTCTGCTTGTAAGGGTCACAAATAAACTGCATAGTATGAGTCTATGGAAGCCTAGCGTAGCAATAGAAACTGTACTCCATACATTTTCAACTCTGATGTGAAGACATTTCCTGTTTCTCTGACCTAGGTCAAGCCACAGGAAGTACAGCCTGGGTAGGCCTGACCAGAGGGACCTTAGTGAGAACCTGGCTGCCACTCAAGGCCTGGCCCACATGGTGACGGAGTCCCTGTGCCTCTTCAAGGTACACACTACAGTAAAGTTAGGGTACAGCCTGTTCTAGCCACACTAATCCACATCACATGTGTGCACAGCATGTAGGTGTTACTGCCAAGACCCAGCAGAGCACACACCATTCTCTCATGAGTGTACCCTCTCTGTGCAGTAGTACGTAAAGTACATTACAAAAGCAGACAGGCACTTTTCCTATTGTTCATAACCATAACCCATCTGCAGGGGCAATTAAATGAGGCACTTCATCTATGTTATTCCGTTCAGTCAGTTCATTGTATTGACTTGATTATACAGAATAAGAATATCAGAAAATGAGAACATGAATGCCAACAGGCGATTAATCACCATAGCTTCGCTTAATGCAATAGTGTATCAAATGGTCAAGAAGTCATATGTAGTTTCTTGTGACAGACGTTAACACGCAATATTTGGTTCTGGTTGTCGAGATGAAGTCATTGGTGGCCCTGTTTGTGAAAACGTCAAGCTAACTCTTCCTCTCTCTTTCTCTGATCCTTCCAGCTTCCAGAGTTCTGGCCGGGCCAGAGTGTGAGCAACCCCAGTGAGGAGGCTGTCTGGGTGGATGTGGGTCGGAGTTCGCCCTCTCAGGGTGAGGAGGAGGAGCAGGATGAGAGGGCCAGACTGGTCCAGACCACCCAGCACCTGTTGAGAGAGGCCAGGGAGAAGAGTAGAGGCTGGGAGTCCTGCTCTGGACCAGACAATGTGGACCTGGCTTTTAAGAAGGTGTGTGGTGGAATCTGATGGAATGAATGAATGAATGAATAAAATAAAATGAATGAATAGAGTGACCAATAAAAGTTTCAGACAGCAAGCCACTACAACACCTATAAAGAACAGCCAAGACTAATGAAAGGTTAATTATGTATGAGTCAACATAAAAACATTCTCCAGTGAGTCAGACACATTAAGCACACAGAGCTTGAGCTGAGATGTGTGTGTGTAAGAGGGGTTATCAAGGGTCAAAGTCAAGTTCTCACACTGGGTCTCACCACCTTGCCCCCCCATACCAGGTCGATGATGGCTGGCCCCTGCGGTTGTGGAAGGGCTCTGTTGAGGTAGATGCCCCCCAGAAAGAAGCCCTCCAGCGGGTCCTGAGGGAGCATGGGCACTGGGAGAAGACCCTCAAACAGTCTGCAGTAGTCCAGACACTGACCAAGGACACCGAGGTCTACCGCTACCTCCTGCAAGGCCTGGGATCCCGGCCGCCACAGGAGCACCTGCTGCTGAGGTAATGAGGTGTTACCAGGGCGACGCTGCATGGGTCTTTAGGCAGGCTGCTGACTCTGCTGCTTAAGAGTATAAGGGACAGAGGAGTCAGGGACAAACAGAGTTTAGCTTGGACTTGAATACTCTGGCTAAAGTTGTTTTGAAATGGTGCCTATTGTTGTTGTACTAGTGCTACATTTTGGCATCACAGTGAATAAAGCTAGTTTAGTTAAGTTACCTTAAAGTGTTGGAGTCAAGGAATTGTTGACTGTTTACTCAAACACCCAGTCAAATTGTAGCTGAATATCTGAGGGTCTATTTCTCACGCCGCTTGAGTCTGAAGTCTGTTTTTAAATTAACCAGAATAATCTCCTATCATTTCCCCATGCAGGACCTGGCAGTCAGACCTGTCGGCTGGTCCTGCTTATGTGTCGGCTGTGTCTACAGAGCACCGTGAGGCCCCCATGGAGGGGGTGAGAGCCCAGGTCCTCTCTTGCCTCTACCTGGTAGAACCCCTGGGGGCCAAGAAGTCCCGACTTACACACCTCTGTCGTACAGATACAAGGTAGGAAAGACTGAGGAAGGGGGGTAAGAGGGGAGGAGGAAGTGAGAGGGAGGGTGTGAGAGAATGAAAGATTTGAGAAAATGCAGAGCCTTTAAAAAAGATATCCAGAGACTAGCTTATTCTTTACCTTCAGTATTCTCTGCAGTATCTCAAATGCAATCCCAGCTTCTCAAAAGAGACACTCAAATAGAGAGAAAATAAAGAAATGAACAGAAAGAAAGGATCCCTCGTGTACACTTGATTTAGCTCTCTTCAAAGTTCTCTCTAGATTTTCTGCTTCTTACATGATCAATTTATTCCCTGCGTGGTTCTGCTGGGTTATTCTGTAGACCCCCGCTATTTCCATTTGTTTCAGCTGATTTAATGAAACAAGCCAGGCAATGGAAAACAGGTGTCTATAAGCAATAGGAGACAGAGACAGAGAGAGAGAGATTAAATGAAAAGATGACAGAGGGAAGTCAAAAGAGAGACTGAAAGAGAATGAGGGGAAAGTAGAGGGAGTGTGTCTTATACTGAAATATATTGTACTGCTCCAATGGACCAGCATCAGTGGAAGTAGTTGACTACTCACTTAGCCACACTTTCATCACACTAGGAGTTTCAGTAAGGCAGCATAGTGAGATTTGAACGAGACGGTTTGCCAACAAGACAGATTCACACGATTATCTCTGCAGGTTTTTCTCACTTCATTACATCAGAACTGAGCAGCAATGGAGAACATCTCTGCCTTGTTCTACTCTCTTTAAATACTCATAGAAAAGAGCTTGGCAGGCCTAAAATGTATTGGCTTTATTTGTAGTGCCAGTGGCATTAGACTTTTTTATTTTTATTGTCACACACCCGATAGGTGCAGTGAAATGTTTTCCTATTATCGATAATAAATTCACTGGTCTTCAGTCTGCTAAGCTTAACAGCGAAGGCCAATGAGACTGATCCAATCGGAGGATATAGAGGAAATTGAAAGTGAAAGAGTCTGTCAGTGTGTCTCATGCAGCAAGGTTTGGTTGCGTTCCAGGCAGACTATATTGCGGTATTGCTACATGCAGCAATGGTTGCTTGTCACGTCACTAGTTATCCATGAACTTGTCCAGCGATTGTTTTTGTTGATATTTAGAAAGGTTGCCTTTAAAATAGATGAGTTAATTGCATGCTACGGTGCATTTCCATTTAGTCATGTGTCGATAAAAACAGCTGCAAGTAAGGACGTCCCACCATAAATAAAAAGTGGTTGAAGTGTTTCCATGATCTATTTAGGCAAGTTGCGCATTAAGCCTAATAAATTGGTGACAGGCTATTCCCTCCCACCTATCTGTTTCATGTCTCAGGTAGCCTGCGAAAGCCAGCATGGATAGAATGCAATAATTGACTAATATTTGCCATAATTGTAATCATTCTTACGTGGCAACATATCTCCACAGTCCATGCCATGGTGAAACTTGCATTCCTATAGATTAGAAATAATTGGATAGTGAAACTTGCCAACCAAACAGAAAAGCAAGGTGAAACAATTAAAGAACTCTTGAGTCAGGATAATCCTTGTCCGGCAAAGAAACTTCATTTCTATAGTTGAAAAAATACACTGCTCAAAAAAATAAAGGGAACACTTAAACAACACAATGTAACTCCTAGTCAATCACACTTCTGTGAAATCAAACTGTCCACTTAGGAAGCAACACTGATTGACAATAAATGTCACATGCTGTTGTGCAAATGGAATAGACAACAGGTGGAAATTATAGGCAATTAGCAAGACACCCCCAATAAAGGAGTGGTTCTGCAAGTGGTGACCACAGACCACTTCTCAGTTCCTATGCTTCCTGGCTGATGTTTTGGTCACTTTTGAATGCTGGCGATGCTTTCACTCTAGTGGCAGCATGAGACGGAGTCTACAACCCACACAAGTGGCTCAGGTAGTGCAGCTCATCCAGGATGGCACATCAATGTGAGCTGTGGCAAGAAGGTTTGCTGTGTCTGTCAGCGTAGTGTCCAGAGCATGGAGGTGCTACCAGGAGACAGGTCAGTACATCAGGAGATGTGGAGAAGGTCGTAGGAGGGCAACAACCCAGCAGCAGGACCGCTACCTCCGCCTTTGTGCAAGCAGGAGCAGGAGGAGCACTGCCAGAGCCCTGCAAAATGACCTCCAGCAGGCCACAAATGTGCATGTGTCTGCTCAAATGGTCAGAAACAGACTCCATGAGGGTGGTATGAGGGCCCGACGTCCACAGGTGGGGGTTGTGCTTACAGCCCAACACCGTGCAGGACGTTTGGCATTTGCCAGAGAACACCAAGATTGGCAAATTTGCCATTGGCGCCCTGTGCTCTTCACAGATGAAAGCAGGTTCACACTGAGCACATGTGACAGACGTGACAGAGTCTGGAGACGCCATGGAGAACGTTCTGCTGCCTGCAACATTCTCCAGCATGACCGGTTTGGCGGTGGGTCAGTCATGGTGTGGGGTGGCATTTCTTTGGGGGGCTGTGCTCGCCAGAGGTAGCCTGACTGCAATTAGGTACCGAGTTTACATCCTCAGACCCCTTGTGAGACCATATGCTGGTGCGGTTGGCCCTGGGTTCCTCCTAATGCAAGACAATGCTAGACCTCATGTGGCTGGTGTGTGTCAGCAGTTCCTGCAAGAGGAAGGCATTGATGCTATGGACTGGCCCGCCCGTTCTCCAGACCTGAATCCAATTGAGCACATCTGGGACATAATGTCTCGCTCCATCCACCAACGCCATGTTGCACCAAAGACTGTCCAGGAGTTGGCGGATGCTTTAGTCCAGGTCTGGGAGGAGATCCCTCAGGAGACCATCCGCCACCTCATCAGGAGCATGCCCAGGCGTTGTAGGGAGGTCATACAGGCACGTGGAGGCCACACACACTACTGAGCCTCATTTTGACTTGTTTTAAGGACATTACATCAAAGTTGGATCAGCCTGTAGTGTGGTTTTACACTTTAATTTTGAGTGTGACTCCGAATCCAGAACTCCTAGGGTTGATAAATTTGATTTCCATTGATCTGTGTGATTTTTGTGTGATTTTGTTGTCAGCACATTCAACTATTTAAAGAAAAAAGTATTTAATAAGAATATTTCATTCATTCAGATCTAGGATGTGTTATTTTAGTGTTCCCTTTATTTTTTTGAGCAGTGTATATTTAGCAAGCAGTAGACCTTCAGAATGACATGTGGAGTGGAGCTTTATAGTTACGTGATGACATCGTGCCCCTCGTACCTTCAAAATGATTCAACAATCATCATTTATTTGAAAAGGTTTCCATTATCGCTTAATAATAAAATAAAGAAAGTTAGACTAAAGAAAAAATACACCTGTTGAACAGATACAAATGTTGTCGATCTTTAGAACATTTCTAGTGGTTAAAAGCGTTGGGCCAGTAACCAGGTCGCTGTTTCCAATCCCCGAGCCGACTAGGTGAAAAATCTGTCGATGTGCTCAAGCAAGGCACTTAACCCTGATTGCTCCTGTAAGTCGCTCTGTATAAGAACGTCTGCTAAATGACTAAAATGTCAAATGTATCCTATATCTGCGGTTTCCATTACACATGTTGCAATAATTTCCATCGACCAACGTGAATAAACGTTGGTCGATGGGAACCTGCAGACTGACTGATATGGTTTGGTCTGAAGTGTAGTCTGCCTGACATGTGGCCCTTGTGTTTCTCCGACTGTCTCATCTGAACCCTGGTGATGCTTCCTGTGTACTAACTTCCTTTTCCTGTGTGGTTTCCAGGGGCCGGTCCCAGGAGTGGCACAACAGAGTGAGTGGACACCTACTGGCTTCCAACCTGCTGGCTATCAGGGACTCCTTCAGACCTGACCATAGATAGAACAAGATCTGAGTCATAGTCCCGAGACAGAGCCCAGGCCTTGTCGAGCCAAAAGAGGAGGAGAGGGGAGAACAACACAAACAGATAGACAGAAGCCTCCAGGCATACAGCTGTAGCAGAGGAAATGAAAGAGGGAGTAGAAGGCAAGAGGGGGGTGGGGGGGGGGCTGAGAAGTTGTCTTAAACCCGAGACCTGATGTGAATTCCAGAAGCGGACTCACAGCAGGGGTCGTCTGATGAAGTGTTCAGGCGGAGGCGGCGGAGCTTTGCGTTATCAAGAGTGACTCGGGAGCCTGTCACCGTAATGAAATGTCTCATCCCATTTAAGTGACTGTTTCAGGCTTAATGCATGGCAGGGGGGCCTCCGGCAGAGAGTTAGAACAGGGCCTTGTGTGACAGTTCAGTAGAAAATATACCTTTTTCGTGATAAAACCCTCGGTTGGTCACACTTTCAAGCAGGGCAAAGTCAAGGATTTAGGAAAGCCTTGTCTTGCAGTTGAGAACTGAGGAGATTCTCTTGTACATCTGCCATTGTGACAGATATCCAGTGAGGCAGGTTGCAGTCCTCAAAACTGTACTCTGTAAATTATTTTACTGTCAAAAGAATATTACTTAATTTTACTTGTATGTGTGTATTTGACTTGACACTTCAGTGTTGCTCTGGTTTTAAAAGTGTGTCTAATGTTGTAAACTTACAAATGTATGACAGTATGTTTATACATGTACATATTCATAAGTGTGCTTTATTTTATTCAATTTATTATTAAATGGCTTTTATTTCTTAAAATTATTAAACAAAATGTATTTAACAATACTAAGATTTATTTAAATATTGTTTTTCAAGATGAAAAAAACTGCAGCGTACCTTTTTTTGTAATTAGTGTGCTGAATTGAAATGATACATCAATAATGACAACTGATTCAAATGTTGATTTCTCTATAGCCTTCTCGCTTTTGTGTGTGTCGTGATGATGGCCTGCTTGAAACCCAGCCAGTCACACTGATTGTTCCCTCTGAAGACCCTGAAATAGTGAACAGCCAGAGGAAGATGTGTCACACTGCTTCCATCAGAGAAGATTTACAGGTCTGGGCTTATGATGTTAATTTCCAAAGACAAACATTCTCTCTCCCCGTTACAATACACTTAGGAAATGATTTATGCTGTCAAACTGCCCACTCGTGTCATATTTGCATAATTTTCATTTGCATATCGTATTGAGTCATCTCCAAGATCACATAATTCAATCCACTTTAAAACATTTAGTACAGAGGCATTCGCCTAAGATCAGGAATATGCTGAATAACTGCATGAGAATGGGAAGTAAAAATACCTCACATGGTTAGGCAATCAGGCTGGATATAAAAGATGACTGTTGGAATTCCTATAACAGTCTTGAATAACAGCACCGTATAGCATATAACAGCGCTAGTGACTGGCGAAGATTTCAGATTGGGTTCAGGTAAATCCATTCCATAAGGTTGCGCAATCAGGAAGTGTCTTGACAACTTGATGACTAACTCAAAAGGTCAGAAGAGGTCATGATGGAATCAGGCCAGAAATATTACTCAACAGATCCTTGACGCCTAACCTCTCCCCCCACCACCTAACACTTGGTAACCTAGTAGTATAGCACGAAAGACTGGGATGTGACTACAGTCCATGGAAATTGAAGTAGACACTTGAGGAAAAACACATTAATTTTGTGCAGTGAAGTCACCTGGCTGGCTGACCCAGAGGGGCAGAATAAGATGGAACCATAGACTACTGCTGAGGGATCTATATTCCTATTGTTAATGCACGTGCTATTGAAGCTTGGTGCCAAAACAACATGGCAAACCATTTTCCTCCTGAAGCCTCTGTCAAAACTCCTTTAGCATATTGTCCTTCAACCGGGGACCTGCACACCAAAGTACCCATTTTGTGGAAGACATACATTTTTAATAAAGGCACTGGGAATCACTTTGAGGAGCAGCTATAAAGTCAAGCAGTGAAATGATAAAAGATGAATACAAATAAAGTGTATGGATATTTAATACGTTCTGGTGATGGATCATACACAGAGACTTCCTCTTGGCAGTTTATGAGCTCAACTCGAGTTTGGAACAATATTATATTGCTCACCTCGCGGCATCCTTTACAGCATAAGTCCATCTACAACAGTGCATAACTTTCCCATGGGCATACACAGCCTTACAATTAAAGTCTTGAGGGCTGCCTCAGAGTGAGATCTATAATTTATCATCTATAAAGAGTTTGTTCTCTAATTTTTTAGTGAGCCTGCTAACACAGAACACTTAGTTGAAAGAGACAGAGAAAACAATGTTGGTTTTGGGGTTATTCAGGCTAGTCCAACTTCATTTGAGAGGCTAATGAGTATAGTTGAAGGGCCCAAAGTCTAATGCAACCACATGCTGTGTCAAACTCAATGAAACCCTGGCATGGGGCAAAAGGCCTCACACAGTAATGAGTGAAGTGGAAAGCCATGGTGGACACCCTATGCTCCAATGGATCTGAAAGTACCAACTATGTAAAGCCAGTTAAGGCACGAGCTGTGCAAAGTCTTAGATGCACCTTGTTAATCGAACCTGCACAGAAAATATGGTATTTTAGCCAACAATGTAGCTCCAACCATAACAGCATGGGCTATTTGGCATCGAAAGACAAACCAATTAGTCTTCTTGCTATTTCTCCTTCCCCTTGTTATCATGTGTAATTTAGAACTTCAGTCTGGTGTAATCGACACCTGTGGGTCCACGGCTACCTGTGAAATGAGTAAATAATATGCAATGGTCCATTTAGCTGGCCTAATCAATTCCATTAATCACACAGCTGATTATCAGGATGGGACAAGGCATTCACATCACTGGTGTTCATTTAACCTTGGCATGTATGGAAATAACCAAGGTGAGGAGCTACTACCACTGTCACCGGGGGGAACAACGGTTGTCCAAGTCTCTGTTGCTGGATAAACACTATAGGAAAAACTGAGCCAAGCCGTACTGGGCTGGCCTGGTTATGGATACACCATTATTGTTGGAACCATGCTGAAAAGTACAATGTGAAAATAAAATAGAGCCAACACAGTATGGTTTGAGTCAGCCATGTAGTGTGAATCAGGCATTTAAATCTCCACTGTATGAAAATTATGGAGTCTTTAACAAAAATATATAGCATTGAGTATTGACATGAAAGTGGATTGAAAAGTATGAAAAATATGATTCAAACACCACTGATTCGCAATATTTTTCAGGACAAGCAAGAGTCTTCACTTCTGTCTCTGTCCTCAAGTGACCAATAACACAGGTGCCTGGGTTTCAAATATATAGACTTGGGATAACAGATGGGATAGCTGGACTAAGACGACAGAAAACCTTCTGTCAACTTCAAAGGCAAACGTCCCAAAAAGGATACTCAAATAGTCAAAATAATGTGCTCCATTTAACCGACACGCTTCAAGAACGAATGGATACGTTTAGCTACTTAAGCTTCCTTTTTTGGACGTTTCCCTTTGCAGTGTGCTGGATGTTTCTCTTGTATTTCATCTGAAATAGTGTTTATTGGTTTACTACAATAAACCAAGATAAAAATGTAACACCGCCATCTTGGACCCCATGTGCAATGATTGAGCTGTAGCCCAGGTCAGTATTGCTGTTTTGGCAGCCTCTCCAGCCATTCCACAATCTCTTGGTATTCTGACATTTATATGGAGAAAGATGAGCATGTTGCCAGAGCATTTTTTAAAAACTTTTTACAAGCAGTATTTTTTATTTGGTATACAGTAAAATCCTAGGTGACATTAATGGGAGGACGGCATGGTGATGTCACTGAAGTCACATCCTGGAGACCGGGTTGATGCCCAGGATGTCGAAGCCTTTAGCCATGATGGCGGCAGTGGCGTCACACAGGAGCATTCTCCACATATTCACTTTCACCACCTCACCTGTTGAGTGAGTGAGAGATGGGTAAACACATAGATCTTAGGTTATTTCATCCAATCAAATTCCACTAAAATCACATAACATTGCTTAATAACAGAACAGTCACTAAATAGACGTGATGCTATGCAATATTCACAACTCAACGATCCATGGGGCATATTGCTGCACGATGAGAAGATCCAATAGAAATGAAAGCTGCCAGCAGTGTTGACGGAGTTCAGCTGTGTGCCCATTGTGCCAGGACAAATTGGACACATTGCCCTGGGATGACCTACTTCTTTACTGTTTACCACACTTACCAAATCAGAACTCAAAATCAAGCTTGATGCATTTTGGACCCGTTTCAATGATGTTGACTTCTTTAATTAAACGTCTTCTTCTCCAGAACCGCTGGACTGATAGACAACATATTTGGAATATAACATCTATGGATGCACATCTTTAAAAAAAACACACTATTTTCCAAGATGCCAACTGAAATAATATGGCCGCTATGAGACAATGAGCTTTTGCATGAATGGTTTTTCCTGTACAACAGCACCACAATGTGGCCAAACTGAACCATACTTTGCAGGTTAGCTAGACTCATAACCTTGAGCATATATTCCGAATTTCATCACTGTGTCAAACAGATCAAGAGATATCAAAATGTGCCCGTTATAGTGCCACCGTGTGGTCAATATAAAAGGTGCTTGTTTGTTGTTTTTTTAACCTCTTTTTCGTGATATCCAATTGGTGTTTAGAGTGTTGACCCATTGCTGCAACTCCCGTACGGACTCGGGAGAGGTGAAGGTCGAGAGCCATGCATCCTCCAAAACACAACCCTGCCATGCCGCACTGCTTCTTAACACACTGCTCGCTTAACCCGGAAGCCAGCCGCACCAATTTGTGGGACAAGGACATCCCGGCAGGCCAAACCCTCATGGGTTTCACTGCGATGCAGTCCCTTCGACCGCTGCGCCACTCGCGAGGCCCCAGTTATGCTGAATCTTGACAGTGTTTGCCACATGTACCAAGTTTAATTACACTACAAATATCCATGACTGATTTATAGGCATTTATGTGCGAGACCACGCTCATTTGAATGTTTATTGGTCAGTAGAGGCCATGTTGTTTGACATACTAGCCTGGGAAAAAAGTACTTTGAGACACCTTGGTCCTTAGATGCCAGATATCAAGTTTTGTGCAGATCGGTCATTTGTGCTAGAGTAGCAACGTTTTAAGCGTTTTTCACAAAATTCCAAATGGCAGAAAATCCATCATGACGGACTTTATGGGTCCTTGAGGTCAATGTGTTCCTTGTGAGCAGAGAGATCTACATACTACATTTCAGGACTCCAGCTCAAACGGGGTGAAGGGCGTGAGCTTTCAAAGCTGGCATTTTCAATCACTTCTTATAGCGCCACCATTGGCATGAGAATGCATGAGAGGGTGTAGCCCATGGGCTTTTACCATCCTGCCAAGTTGGGCCGTCCTAGGCCTTTCCATATCATGGGAATTTGCATGTTATTTTCCTTGGGGGAAGAACCCGGTATAATAATAATGAAAGCCAACAAAAGCAATATGGTTTCACCAGCGTCGCTGCTAAACCCCTAATTAAGATAGTAATGAGGAGGAGAGGGCAAATTACACAGACGGGACATTAAGGACATGGACGTCATTGTAATTGACAAATAATACCATTTCCAAATGAATTTACACTAACAAACAAGGCAACAGTAAACATGTCGTCCCCCACGAAGTGTACCTATGATGAAAATTACAGGCCTCTCATCTTTTTAAGTGGGAGAACTTGCACAATTGGTAGCTGACTAAATACTTTTTTGCCCCACTGTATATGATGTTATTGAGAACCACCCATAGACTATTTGTATGGCTAAAACCCAAATGCCCTTCATTGAACTGTAACTTATTTACTGAAGGGTGGAAAACAAGCTGCCATATTCATAACAAAAGACAATGTTATATGGAAAAGGTTAACTTTACACTAGTGTGAATTGGTCTATATGGATTGGGCTAAATTGAAATGTTTCTAAGAGAAGAAATATGAAATTCATAAACATGGTAGCAAGTAAAAGGGAACAGATTATTATTTTCTATTTTCTTAAAACTGCATTGTTGGTTAATTTAAGAGCTTGTACGAAAGCATTTCACGGTAAGGTCGACACCTGTTGTATTCGGCAAATGTGACAAATACAATTTGATTTGAGTTCGGATATTATAGGAAAATTATTCAAACAAAATTGAGGACAACAGTTCACCTGACAAGACTGAATCCAAACATCACTTTTGATTTTGTGCATTTTACATTTACTGTACTTTTTGCTGCCCCAAAAATCTGAAAATATTATACTATTATATATATTCAGTATCATAAGAATATTCCTGTAAAATGTGGAGTAGGTGCAACATACAGTAAGACAAAAAAATGACAAGGGTTTGAGTGAAATGACTAACTAGTGTCTCCAAGTGGCCACACACCACTATAAAGTGTACACAGTTCATAAGTAATTTCAATGCGCTTTTATGAATCAAAGAGTCCTCAACTATAAGGTGCCTTTTCATTTTTTAGCTCTCCAAGCTGTGCCGCTGGGGAACTAAAGCAAGCATACTATTTGTTTGGAACACAACCCTGCAATCACAATTACAATTGTTGTTTACGCAATCCAAAAACTGCTTTTTTTTATCTCAATCTGGGTCAGGTTGGCATAATTTCAAAGCTTGTTCTATTGCCTACATGACAAGCTAAATTATAAAATACGAAATTACAGTGTTAGGCTTTCACAAAGCAATTCAATTAAATAGATTGTAATTTTGGTGCGAATAGAAAGGAGGCATGAGTTGGGTTGCAAAGCTACCAGTATTTTACCAAAGTTAGTGTAATATTCACAAATTTTGGCAATTAAAAGAAAATCTACGGCAATCTATCGTAACTTTGGTAATTTATACTTCAATAACTTAAAAAAGTGTATTCTTATATATTATTCATTTATTATAGCTATGTCCAATTTGATGGGGTTGAGGGCCATAAAAATCTGAAAATCTGTTGCTGTTTTAAAGGAAGTTTGCTGCAATTCTACACATTTTGCCATGGGGCAGAGAGAAGATTTAACAAATTTCATGCAAATGTCACATTTTTCCATAAGGAGAGTGTGACAGATTAACAAAATCAATGGAGGCACCCAAGCCGGTAATTCGACCATGATTAATACGTTTAGATTGGTAAATTTGTCTCGTGGCCAGCAATCTTAAACATTTTAGCTGACATGAGCTAACTGAGTGACTAAGAAAAACTGCACCATGTGTATTATCCTATTCTAACTTGCAACAGTAAGTTGAGACCCTGACTGAGATCACCAATTGCCCATCCCTGTTCTAGACCATATGGTTCTAGAGAAAATGGCCAAATTAATGAAAAAAAACATCTAATCAACAGTGTAATTATGTTCAATTAACTCTACAACTCTTCCAAATATTGACTTTTCACAACTGCCACCAGTTTGACAACAAATATACTACTACAATCATGGCCAAAAGTTGAGAATAACACAAATATTAATTTTCAAAGTCTGCTGCCTCAGTTTGTATGATGGCAATTTGCATATACTCCAGAATGTTATGAAGACTGATCAGATGAATTGCAAAGTCCCTCTTTGCCATGCAAATGAACTGAATCCCCGAAAAACATTTCCACTGCATTTCAGCCCTGCCACAAAAAAGGACCAGCTGACATCATGTCAGTGATTCTCTCGTTAACAAAGGTGTGAGTGTTGACGAGGACAAGGCTGGAGATTACTCCGTCATGCTGATTGAGTTCAAATAACAGACTGGAAGCTTCAAAAGGAGGGCGGTGCTTGGAATCATTGTTCTTCAACTGTCATCCATGGTTACCTGCAAGGAAACACGTGCTGTCATCATTGCTTTGCACAAAAAGGGCTTCACAGGCAAGGATATTGCTGCCAGAAAGATTGCACCAAAATCAACCATTTATCGGATCATCAAGAACTTCAAGGAGAGCGGTTCAATTGTGAAGGCTTCAGGGCGCCCAAGAATGTTCAGCAAGCGCCAGGACAGTCTCCTAAAGTTGATTCAGCTGTGGAATCGGGGCACCACCAGTACAGAACTTGCTCAGGAGTGGCAGCAGGCAGGTGTGAGTGCATCTGTATGCACAATGAGGCGAAGACTTTTGGAGGATGGCCTGGTGTCATGAAGGGCAGCAAAGAAGCCACTTCTCTCCAGGAAAACATCAGGGACAGAATGATATTCTGCAAAAGGTA
The DNA here is from genome assembly GCF_018296145.1 of Oncorhynchus tshawytscha. Lineage (NCBI taxonomy): Eukaryota > Metazoa > Chordata > Actinopteri > Salmoniformes > Salmonidae > Oncorhynchus > Oncorhynchus tshawytscha. The sequence continues at coordinate 24,138,523 of NC_056458.1, forward strand.
CAGGGATAAGACTGCTGAGGACTGGGGTAAAGTCATTTTATCTGATGAATCCTCTTTCCGATTGTTTGGGGCATCCAGAAAAAAGCTTGTCTGGAGAAGACAAGGTGAGTGCTACCATCAGTCCTGTGTCATGCCAACAGTAAAGCATCCTGAGACCATTCATGTGTGGGGTTGCTTCTCAGCCAAGGGAGTGGGCTCACTCACAATTTTGCTAAATGAACACAGCCATGAATAAAGAAAGAATGGTACCAATACATCCTCTGAGAGCAACTTCTCCCAACCATCCAGGAACAGTTTGGTGATGAACAATGCCTTTTCCAGCATGATGGAGCACCTTGCCATAAGACAAAAGTGATAACTAAGTGGCACGGGAACAAAACATCAATGTTGACTCTTTGCATCAACTTCATGTAATTGTCAAAAGCCTTTGACACTTATGAAATGCTTGTAATTATACTTCAGTATTCCATAGTAACATCTGACAAAAAATATCTAAAGACACTGAGGCAGCAGACTTTGTGAAAATTAATATTTGTGTCATTCTCAAAACATTTGGCCACGACTGTACATGACCAACAGTTTGTGGACACCTGATCATCTCATTCCAAAATGATGGGCATTCATATGGAGTTGGTCCCCCCTTTGCTGCTACAACAGCCTCCACTCTTCTGGGAAGGCTTTGCTTTTCTGGGAAGGCATTGCTGCTGGGACTTCCATTTAGCCACAAGAGCATTAGTGAGGTCGGACAATTATGAATTTTCTTCACAATTGACAAACATAGGTTGTTCTGAACAGAATGAGCCTAAGGTATGACACCATGTCATTTTGTAACTGTACATCAAACATAGTGATCATGAACACTGACACTGTATATGACATGAGTTTTACAATATGGAGATGTGAAGTGCACATTTGGACTTAAGGATGTTTGGCTTGCTTGCATGACTCCTCTTTCCTGTTAATGTACAGCATTTCCCTCACTCAGAAAAACAATATGCTAAAGTTGCCCAATTAGCAGGAGGATGGGGGCAACTTCTTGTTGCATGCGGTGCTCAAGTTCAGAACAGCTGTGAGATACAGAGCTGTGAAGCGGAGACCCTGAGCTATGACATCATGTATATAATGTTACTGTACAGCCACTGCACTCCAATTTAGGCGTTTATCAGTGCTCAAATCTGCCATTTTCAGCCGGGATATGGGTACAAGGGTAAAAATACTACTGTAAATAGTAATTACGCGGTTGCGTGGGATCATTTACAACAGTTATGGGAAATCGTGGATCAATTCGGAATTGTAGAGTTCTATAATTCACTTTAAGAACTTAATGTTATGCTTTGGCTAATGTGGCCTAGAATTCAGTTTGGTGGCGAGGAGGGCTAGCCTGGGCGCTAACTTGAGAGCAGCATGTTAAACTAATACACTTTGATCTACTAAACCCTGGGTAATATGACTTAGCATTAGCGATGTGGCCCACAGTAGGGTAAATGCTAACAGATGCTAGTGGATCGGTTACAACGATGCTTGCTCTCTGACACCACCCCTCTGACTGATGTTTGTGATTGTCCCTCTCAGTGGGCTATTTTGGATTATATGAGAATAGCAGAAGTCTGGGGCAGTGCAGGAAAGCAATTACGAACTGGCAAAGCCAAGAAATATCTCAGATTTAGAACCAGCATTTAGTATGGATCATTGGATGGATGGATGAATAGATTAATTGAGACAGACAAATAGACTGATAGAAAGATGGACAACTGTCATTATCTACCACCCCAGGGTCTTTTCCCTACCGGTCTGGCGGTCCTTCTCGATGCAGTAGCAGCTGTCGTAGAATTCTGTGAAGGTGGTGGCCAGCTCGTACAGGTAGTCACACAGCGTGTGGAGCAGGAGGTCATCCAGGATCTTCTGCAGGATCTCAGGGAAGCGAATGAGACACTTGCCCAGCTTCCACTCCTTGTCGTGCTGCAGGAGCACATCCGTGGTCTCTGCTGCTTTACGGAGCGCAACCTCGTCGATGTTAGCCAGCCGGGCTATGGACCTTCAGATATAGATACAGGAGGGGAAGGGATATTAAGTTGAGTAGGATATTAATGTCAGACAATGGGTTTTTTTCTCTTCATTTTATAAGGTGTGCATAATGTATATTGTGATAGCCTGCCTATGCAGTTATAATATAAATACATGATAATAACAACACTTGTTAGGTGGGACCACAATGGACAAGATAATCACAGGTGATGCTGCTTGTCCAGACAGCTCAGTTGGTTGGAGCATCAATGGCTATCAAAAGAGACTATATCTGTGTAATCAAATGATCCCAGAACAATGACTTTTTTGTGCTTGCTAAATCTACAGGCACAGATTTACAAGATGAGCAGCATCCTGGGGTTTCAAACATCCCGAGGTTTCAAAAACAATGCTCAATCAAGCAAAAATAATTAAAAAAAAAAATCAACTGGTAATTAATAAAATTAGCAAGGAGTGTGCGTACTAGGGATGTAACAACAGTACGGGGACCTCGGTTCGGTCCTCTTTGTGAACCTGAATGAATACATAAATATACACTAGGCCTATAGGCTTAAGCCTACACCGTGTTGTATGCCATCTCCTTGAGTAAATCAAATTAACTTGTATTTCTCACATGCTTCGTGTGGACTAACAGTGAAACGCTTACTTACCGATCTGAGCAATGTATGCTATTCTGATAAAAACAACTACAGCCTATGCGCATGTTGTAATAAAAATGTATATCTTAACTGGCACATTTCAAACTATCCTTTTGTGAGGTGCAGCGGGGAACTATACTGAACAAAACTATAAATGCAACATGCAACAATTTCATAGCTTTTACTGAGTTATTTCAATTAACTGCTTTCCTCATATTAACTAAGTGTATTTAGACCCTAATCTATGATTTTCAGATGACTGGGAATACAGATATGCATGTTTGTCACAGATAACTTAAAAAAACAAAAAACAATGGGCCTCAGTATCTCGTCACGGTATTTTTGTGAATTCAAATTGCTATCGATAAAATGCAATTGAGTTTGTTGTCCGTAGCTTATGTCTGCCCATACCATAACCCCACCATCACCATGGAGCACTCTGTTCACAATGTTGACATCAGCAAACCGCTCGCCCATATGACGCAATACACGTGGTCTGTGGTTGTGAGGGCAGTTGGACGTCCTGCCAAATTCTCTAAAACGACGTTGGAGGCGACTTATGGTAGAGACATTAACATTCAGTTATCTGGCAACAGCTCTGGTGGACATTCCTGCAGTCAGCATGCCAAGTGCATGCTCCCTCAAAACTTTAAACATCTGTGGCACTGTGTTGAGAGACAAAACTGCACATTTTAGAGTGGCCTTTTATGGTCACCGGCATAAGGTGCACCTGTGTAATGATCATGCTGTTTAATTAGCTTATTGATATGCCACACCTGTCAGGTGGATGGATTATCTTGTCAAATGAGAAATGCACACTATGTTAAGAGAAATAAGCTTTTTGTGTGGATGGAAAATGTCTGGAATCTTTTATGTCAGCTCATGAAACATGGGACCAACACTTTACATGCTGCGTTTATATTTTTGTTCTGTGTAGTTCTGTAAAATGGGGAGTGGTGGGGTGGATAAACCAGGATTGGGGGATCCTCCATCTTCGTTTAAATCTCCAGTTCAGGAACATTTTGGCTTCCCAGTAGATTACAACGGCGAATGACAGTTGTGGACAAAACGTTAACAGTATTTCTCCACTGCTCAACGAGAATAGCATATGCAGCTGCCAACACCTCAATCATGTTGGGATATTTACGCCAGTATTCCTACCACCGGAGCAAGATGGATGCGCAAAGACAACAACTTAGTCTCCGCTCTGAATTCAAGCAGCCCTTCGCAGCCGATTCTGAGAGAGAAAAAGGGATGATGCTGCTGCCGATACTTTTCATTAGAGTGCTGCATGTCTGTAGCTTGTTTTTGTCAGTCAATCGCATATCCTCAGAGCAGCACTACAGTCATAGAACCGCCATGTGTGGCAAATCAAATCCAGGTTTTTTTGTCACGTGCGCCGACTACAACAGGTGTAACCACAGTAGACCTGACAGTGAAATGCTTACTTACAGGCTCTAACCAACAGTGCAAAAAAGGTATTAGGTGAAAAAAAGGTAAGAAATAAAAACAGTAAAAAGACAGTTGAAAATAACAGTAGCGAGGCTACATACAGACACCGGTTAGTCAAGCTGATTGAGGTAGTATGTAGATGTGGTTAAAGTGACTATGCATATTTTATAAACAGAGAGTAGCAGTAGCGTAAAAGAGGGGTTGGCGGGTGGTGGGTGGCAGGGCACAATGCAGATAACCCGGTTAGCCAATGTACGGGAGCATTGGTTGGTCAGGCCAATTGAGTTAGTATGTACATGAATGTCAATCGCCGTTGTAAGCTACTGGGAAGCCAAAATGTTCCTGTTCCCAAGAAAGCTAAGGTAACTGAGCTAAACGACTACCGCCCCGTAGAACTCACTTCCGTCATCATGAAGTGCTTTGAGAGACTAGTCAAGGACCATATCACCTCCACCCTACCTGACACCCTAGACCCACTCCAATTTGCTTACCCCCCAAATAGGTCCACAGACGATGCAATCTCAACCACACTGCACACTGCCCTAACCCATCTGGACAAGAGGAATACCTATGTGAGAATGCTGTTCATCGACTACAGCTCGGCATTCAACACCATAGTACCCTCCAAGCTCGTCATCAAGCTCGAGACCCTGGGTCTCGACCCCGCCCTGTGCAACTGGGTACTGGACTTCCTGACGGGCCGCCCCCAGGTGGTGAGGGTAGGCAACAACATCACCTCCCCGCTGATCCTCAACACTGGGTGCCCCACAAGGGTGCGTTCTGAGCCCTCTCCTGTACTCCCTGTTCACCCACGACTGCGTGGCCATGCACGCCTCCAACTCAATCATCAAGTTTGCGGACGACACAACAGTGGTAGGCTTGATTACCAAGAACGACGAGACGGCCTACAGGGAGTAGGTGAGGGCCCTCGGAGTGTGGTGTCAGGAAAATAACCTCACACTCAACGTCAACAAAACTAAGGAGATGATTGTGGACTTCAGGAAACAGCAGAGGGAACACCCCCCTATCCACATCGATGGAACAGTAGTGGAGAGGGTAGCAAGTTTTAAGTTCCTCGGCATACACATCACAAACAAACTGAATTGGTCCACTCACACAGACAGCATCGTGAAGAAGGCGCAGCAGCGCCTCTTCAACCTCAGGAGGCTGAAGAAATTCGTCTTGTCACCAAAAGCACTCACAAACTTCTACAGATGCACAATCGAGAGCATCCTGGCGGGCTGTATCACCGCCTGGTACGGCAACTGCTCCGCCCACAACCGTAAGGCTCTCCAGAGGGTAGTGAGGTCTGCACAACGCATCACCGGGGGCAAACTACTTGCCCTCCAGGACACCTACACCACCCGATGTTACAGGAAGGCCATAAAGATCATCAAGGACATCAACCACCCGAGCCACTGCCTGTTCACCCCGCTATCATCCAGAAGGCGAGGTCAGTACAGGTGCATCAAAGCTGGGACCGAGAGACTGAAAAACAGCTTCTCTCTCAAGGCCATCAGACTGTTAAACAGCCACCACTAACATTGAGTGGCTGCTGCCAACACACACTGACACTGACTCAACTCCAGCCACTTTAATAATGGGAATTGATGGGAAATGATGTAAATATATCACTAGCCACTTTAAACAATGCTACCTTATATAATGTTACTTACCCTACATTATTCATCACATATGCATACGTATATACTGTACTCTATATCATCGACTGCATCCTTATGTAATACATGTATCACTAGCCACTTTAACTATGCCACTTTGTTTACATACTCATCTCATATGTATATACTGTACTCGATACCATCTACTGTATCTTGCCTATGCTGCTCTGTACCATCACTCATTCATATATCCTTATGTACATATTCTTTATCCCCTTACACTGTGTATAAGACAGTAGTTTTGGAATTGTTAGTTAGATTACTTGTTGGTTATTACTGCATTGTCGGAACTAGAAGCACAAGCATTTCGCTACACTCGCATTAACATCTGCTAACCATGTGTATGTGACAAATAAAATTTGATTTGATTTGGTATAGTTAGTGACTATGCATATATGATAAACAGAGAGTAGCAGCAGCATAAAAGAAGGGTTGGGGGAGGCACACAATGCAAATAGCCGGGTAGCCATTTGATCAAGCTAGGAGGTTGAATAGTCAACTGAAGAAGGAATTAAAATTATGTAATTAAAGGTTAAATGAGGACATGCTACAAAGACCAAGAGCCAACAGGTAGGCTGCTAGTTAATAATCTGAATGGAGGTGTTGTTATTTGTAACTGTAGGACAGGGAGAAACTGCATGTACCCTCAATTAGCCTAGCTAGTTTAGCTAACTAGCTTCTCTAGGTTTGCTGCAGTCGTAATCATAATGGATGATAAATAATCTAGCTATGACAAGCTAGAAATTAGTCTACTAGTGCGAATCGGCTTGGTTGGTTGCCGTCTCTCCCTCCCTCCTTGCCCGTGTCACTCGCTCACAGCACACACACCGCATGGCCCCTCTGCCTGCTAGAGCGGCACCGCTCCCTCCCTCGCGCTTTATCAGCTCTGGTTAATAAAGTAACTTACAAATGGACTTTTCTACTGCTTCCCTTCCTGGGATCAGATCGGGTCTGGATCGAACCAGGTCAATACGAAACAGGTCTTGTTGTGCTCGGGTCCTTTCAGAACGGGTCTTTATATTTAAAAATGTAATTAACTACAGTAACTGTTGGTATTTAATATTCCCACTGTCCCGAAACGTGACTCCAAAACCACAACACGTACCAAACCATGAGTTTAGTGAACGAGTACTCCCCTAGTATGTACGTGTATAACCCCCCCCCCAAGTGTGGGTCTGCTGCCACCTGTGAGTGCTCTATTGACTCAGTGTGTTACCATCGACCATCCTGGGCAAAACGTCTCTTTCCCCTCCTTCTCTGTGTGCAGATCAATAGAGACAGACTGGGCGCAATGCCACAGAGCCCGTAGTACGTTCAGGGGAGGAGAGAGAGAACCAGGGGAGGGGCTGGTTACCGCTCCCTATGGCCCAGCGAAGGATCACCTGATGCGGGTGAAGGCGTAGAGCAGGTAGGCGGCCGTGTTGCCCCGGTCATCCAGCATCTTGTCGAAGGAGAACACGTAGTCGTTGATGCGGTTGTGGGACAGGTCGGCGTACTTGATGCAGCCGAACGCCACCGAGTGCTGGGCCTTGGTCAGCTCCTCTGTGCTCAGCACCTGAGTTAGACATGATCAGAGTTCCAGGCAATCAGGCATGTGTTTAGTCCACTGGGCATCTGACACAGATCACAACTTGTTTCTGTGTGTCACAACGCATCTGGGACAGGTTGAAATACTGTACTGCTATGAGTCTGACCTGTCATTCATGCCTTTAACCCACCTTCCCCACTGGACACAGTCTAATTCTTCCAACATCCACATCGAGTCCAATACCCTGTTAGGTACGGACAGAGTGGGGATGTGTGTGGATTGTGTTCTTTAGTATGTGTGTGCATTAGTGTGTTTTGAGCAGTGCGGGCAGGTGTCTTTAAATGAGGTTGGGACGAGAAGGTGGCAGGGTTGGGCGTGTGGCCAGCCCCGTGATGCCACTGATACCAACTACATAGGGCATGGGCGGGGGTACACTTACTGCACGAACAAAACAAAGATCTCAGAATAGATCTGAATTGGCCCCATCCGCCATCATTTGCTAAATTGATTACGCCCCAGGGAGCAGGACGATTATACGCATACTTAGTTTTCTGCATAATTTAATGCACCATGTGTAACTTTCAATATCCTTGACAATTATAGGCTTAGCGAAACCCTGATTCAGAACACCTCCTCTTGCGTCATAGACTGAAAGAAAAGAAGAGGCGGCTGCAGTTGGCACGCAGGCAGACAGCTATGCCAGGTGGAAGCAGCGTGCGTTTCTGCCTTTGGAACATAGACATCGTTCAGGCTGTAGAGATGTGTTTTACACTCTACTCACAATGTGTGTGTCCTGCAGGATTTATTTGGATTATTAAGGCCTTGAAGAGTTGACTAATAGAATCAGGAGGGTACTAGGATGAAACAAATGGCTACACAGTATTGATGGAAACACAGGCAGCATCTCTCACCTTGTCTCTGTCTTTCTCCTTGAGTTTGTCCATGGACCTCTTCAGGCCTTCGTCCAGCAGGTCCATCAGCCTCACCGTGTCCCCAGAACGAGTCTTAAACTTCTTCCTGAAGAGACAGATGGAAGGACAATACTCACTCAACACTTCAGGAACTCTTCCATTCCTTCACTATTAATCCAACATAACTGGATCTGTGAAAAAAATGGTGGTCTTACATCGCTCTATCCAATCATGTTCAATGAGTAAAATCATGTTCAATTAATTATTATTAGAAACGATGTGTGCTATTACACTTTCTAGTATTTGACTGAGTGAACAGTGTTTGAACCGGGCTTCAGCTAAATCTCAGCCCAACAGTGGAGTACCAGGCTCTAACCACAAACCACCACTTAGCTTGCGCCTCTCACCACCCCTCCAGCCTCTTACGACCAACACAACCCATTCTGACTGTGTTTGATGCTTTATTAATGCACTGGGTGATATTGTCTGCTCGGTAACGAGACTCCTAGTAGTCATACACACAACTAGATGATGTGTGACTAATGGGCCAATAGAGCAAATGAATGGACAAATAAAACCTAAGAGTGCTAATTCAATATGATGATAGGCTGACGTAGCAGGTGGGTCGGTGGTCTCTTGAATGGCCCAACACAGTATACAGTGCTATGAATGCTTAATTAGGCATGCGTCTGTTGCCATCACGTGATTGTTGGCGTATGTGAATCTGGAGCGCGTTCATTAGACACCAAATGGAAGAAAACGTACTAAAACAGGAGGGGCTCATTTGACTTGTCCAATAAGAAGCACTCATTTTAGTTTTCTGTAAACTTTTGTTTGTTTTTGTGCGCTAATGAATAGGACCCTGGAAAAAAAATCAGTAATTTGTAGACACTCACTTATCCTCTCCCAGCACCACTCCAAAGCCAGCATGCTCCACTCGTGTCACCTTGGGGTCGTACCAGCCAATCATCTGAGCCGCTGCAAACACCACCTGGAAGTGGGTGCCCTGTAGTGAAAAAAATCACACATACGCATAATTAACTAGTCATGAATTGGGCACCAGTTAAATGTTTAAACCGAGTTTGACAGGCTAATAAAGGATGGTTGCAAAACATTGCAAGTAAACATAATGACTTCACATGTACAATCCACTTCAGTAGAACATTTTACAGCCTAAAAATGAGAGTGAACACACAGACAAGCCAATCATTGTGGTGTTGAACTGCAATGAGAGGGCAGTACTCTGGAGTCCTCTACTCATGCCCGTCTGACAGTATCTTACTTCTCTCTCCGGCTCAGAGAAACCAAGACACAGACAACTGACCCTGAGTGGATTACCTTTTCAGCAGGTGACACCGGTGGCGTCTCACAGCGAGGACCTCAGAGGCACAACAGAGCTAGCCTGGTCCCAGATCTGTTTGTACTCTTGCCAACTCCAATGCTGTCATTGTAAAAGCCAAACATGTTTGGCATGACAGCAAAAAAACAGACCAGTACTCAGGCAATAATATAGGCACTCTCCTCTGCCTCCCTCAACCCCCTCCTCACCTGGCCGCTGTCCGTCACGTAGATGATGATGTCTGCCTTCTCGTCAAAGAGCCGCTGGCGCAGGGCGGCCAGGTCTGAAGTGTCGTATGTGTAGCCCCCATCAGACTTCACCACCGTCAGGGGGATCTGTTGGCCCGGGGCAAACACTATCTTACGTCCCTCGTCCATCTCCACCAGGCCTGGAGAGGGAGAAAGAGAGAAAGAAAAATAATTGCTGAGTCAACAGTGCCCCCTTCTGGACACGTACACACTACAGCAAATACTGCACAGTACAGCAGGAGTCCCCAACCTTTTTCCCAGTTTAATTTGAGGGACCTTGGAAAATGTTGCTTTGAAGCTAATTTCCTGCAATTCTACATAGTTTAGCAAGACTCAGGATATATTTTAGGTAGGCTATACATATTCTCTTTTAGGGCTCCCGAGAGGAGCAGCGGTCTAAGGCACTGCATCTTAGTGCAAGAGGCGTCACTACAGTCCTTGGTTCGAATCCGTGCTGTATCACATCCGGCCATGATTGGGAGTCACATAGGGCGGCTCACAATTGGCCCAGCGTCATCCAGATTTGGCCGGGGTAGGCCTTCATTGCAAATAAGAATTTGTTCTGACTTGCCTAGTTAAATAAGGTTAAATATTTTTTTTAAATTAAATACAGAAAGTGAATAGATCAATTGATATCGACAGAGTCAGACATTATATGAGATTACTTCCCAAGCAAAGTCACATTTCTTTGACTCCTCAACTTTAGAAGGTCATAGCTCAATTTCTGAATGTCAGAGAAACAATCCAAAGATATTCCTATGTGCATCAGGGCTGCGTCTTCCTCTGGCATTTTACCATGTTTCTAGCCTAAAGCTTTGCGGATGTATGTGCTGTTTTAGATCGGTATAAACAACTGAATATTAACTTTTTTTCACAAATCAAGAAATGTCCCATACCCCCCCACTATGAGGGAATCCTTGCAGTACAGCAACCCACCTGAGGTGAAGAGTACAATCTTAATATGAATAACATTAATATGAACTGAATGACAACGTAAAGCTATCTTTGTTTTACTTGATTTAAACTGACTGACCTTTGGCCTCAAACTCTTTGACCACGGCGATCATTTTCTCCTGATAGAAGGACTCTCCTCTCTCGATGATCTGGATGTCCAGACAGTTGTAGACCTTCTGGAATTCTACGAGACAAAAAGACAAGAGTTGGATCTGTGTTGGAGTTCAGTAGAAAGACTAGGGGGAAATCAACACCAACTACATCGTATGTCTTTGGATGAGACACGAGAAAGTAAAGTCACTCGTTGAGGAAATGGAGAAAGAAAAGGATGAAGCAACCCAAATGCCCTTCCTCAGCTGGGTCTCAGTGGGGACAAGACTGCTGGCTAATGAAGGCATTGAGTGTGTCTCTCCCTCCATTCATCCCACTCTCCCTCCCTGTCTGCCACATGAAGCTTTAAATCCTCCCAGAGATCACACAATATGGAGCGCTGTGACACCTCAGGCCTGTCATGCCCTTATCATACATACCCACACATGCGTTCTCACACACACACACAAAAAACCCAATGAAACAGAACTGACAATAGAGTAGTCACCATGAACTCATCACCCCATGTGAACCCCCATTTTGACGATGTCAATAACTCCAAAATGGCAAACGCCACAACTTTATCTGTCTGTCTGATTGTGATCTTTCATTAAAAGCTGAACTACTGTACTAGGCCTATATTTTTGTGAATTTACTTCTGATAATGTCATCTTTAGGACTCTAGTTACTTTCGACTCTTCACAGTAATTGGCATTAGGTCTAACTAACCCTTGAACAAAACGTAACCTTCACTATAATTTCTTACTTTCAGCACCCCTTCATCTATCCATTCATCGCACCCACCATTCCTGGAAACGTCACAGATGAGGTTCCATCCTTTGATGAAGGCTGGGTCTTTGCTCTGCAGCTTGACCACACACTGGTAGGCCCTCTTCTTAAAGTCTTCCTCCTCGTCAAAACGCTTCTTGGACTCCTGGCACAGACAGACCGGGAGGAATCACTCATATCATCAGGGGAGACAATAGGTAACATATTTGAGGAACAGTCTGTAATGTATGCCAAGGACAGTCTACACAACTCAACATTTGGCCAGACAGGACATGCCATTTCTGATCTCATTACCTTTAAGTTTTTTTAAACCCACCACCTTCATCTGTAGTGGTGGTCAACTTTATTCCATTTTTTAAATATTTTGTATTTTGGGTGGACTCACTTTGTAGAAGGCCTGCAGATCTCCAATGGGAGGGGACACGGTCAGGTAGTTTGGGAACTTGTCCTGCAGGTGAGCGATGAGCATGCCAAACTGGGTGCCCCAGTCCCCCACATGATTCAGCCTAGGGAACACAACACAAACACATGCAGTGACGACATGGTAAACAAACAAACACAAAATAACAGGATATACGCAGGGCAGGGAGTCAAATAAACTAACTGAAATGTAGGGGTTGCTCTGCCTCTGTTGGTATTCATTTGGCTGAGTCATGGTATATTAGTGACTGACAACTGTTACAGCTGTTTGATAAGGTAACACAGAAATACATCTTCATACATTCATAGGTTATTATTGTTTACTACATTTTAAGTAAATACCTGGTAATTTCTGTATCATAAAGTGATACCAGTACACTTCAAAAAACGATTAACTGAATTTATATGTCTATCACATTTTGACTGATTTACTGACCTCAACACGTCATAGCCTAGGAACTCAAACAGGCGACACATGCTGTCCCCGATGATGGTGGAGCGCAGGTGACCGACGTGCATCTCCTTGGCAATGTTTGGAGATGAGAAATCCACAACCACCTAGGAAACACACACATCCACATAAGATTCATCCAATAGTTTATGGGACATATCAGATTCAACCACATTTAAAACTGGAAAAGGGCACCAGCTGGGTCCATAAAAGCAGGATATTAGCCTACCTTCTTCTTGCTCTCTAAGGGGGGAGGTTGGACACCGTTGAGTAGCAGGTTGGTCAGCAGTTTGGACACAAACGATCTCTTAAGGTGAACATTGATGAACCCTGAGAGCACAAAAAGCTATGTAACACAAGAGACAGAAGGAGCCAGATGTTTCAGCATGATTGATCACATTTAAAGTGCGAGACAAGAGAATGATTTGCGGGACATCCGCGAGAGACAGTGTAGCCTATATGAATTAAATAAATTGGCAACTCGCCCACTAAAGAAGAATCCTCTTCCCACTCATGGTGTAGTGCTAACTTTTTTAGGTGCCAGAGCGCAATAAAATTGTAAATGTACATTTCTCAAAGTCAGTACCAGTTGTGATATGGCCTATTGAATATCATAGAATTTACAGTGTCAGTAGAAACCAAAAAGTCACGCCGATGACGTGACAACGTGGGAGGACGTGCTCTGCGTTTCATATATAACTGTACGTCAGACCACACACTGCCTCTTATTTCTTCTCAGAGTCGAAAGCCTTGGCCAGGTCGATGAATACGGCTGCACAGTAATGTGTGTTATCGATGGCGGTTATGATGTCGTTTAGAACCTTGAGCGTGGCTGCGGTGCACCCATGACCAACTCTGAAACCAGATTGCATAGCGGAAAAGGTATGTTGGGATTCAAAATGGTCAGTAAGTACATGCACATTTCCAGAAATCATCAACAGTAATACAATCAAGGCACGGCATAGGACATGGGGAGCTCTGCAGTGGTGCTTTATGACATCTGAATGTGCATCAGATGCCAACAAGATCATATTGTACAGCAATTTCATCGGGTAACATGAATACAAAGCCGGCGAGAGGTGGTTAGAATGGGATGGGAGGCCAAGTCAGTGTAACCAATAGAGAGTCAGAGTCCCGAGTCTGGGAACAAACAGTCTGTCCCACGGTTGGGTAAAGAAAGTTGGTAGTCAACAAAGTATGCAGGAGTCATGAGGCAAATAGCAAAATGGACAAGAAAAAAATTCAATATATAACAACTTGGGGCTAGCCATTGTAAGTTCAGAGTCACTCGCCCCAACAGTGTGTGTGTGCTGGAGGTGAGCGAAAGCTCGGGAGAGAGAGAGATGAGTGTGGTGGAGGTACCTGTACCAGGCAGGGGGAGACAGGCCAGGACAGACGGTGAACAGATCGCCAGGTGGAATCCAAGCAGCAGTGCAGCAGGCATTGGGAGTAGGTGTCATACCCACTTGGGATAAGCTTTTATTTCTGTAGGCAGATTTCTTGTATAATATGCCAGTGAATTGTCTTTGAACAGCAGGAGGGGGCTTCAGAGGATGCTTCAAAGACTCCTGACACTTATTTATTTCACACCTTAGTGCTAATTGAATTTGTATCTGGCCTGTCCTTGCAAGCCTGGGAGCCTTAACTCCATTTTATTTTTCTTCATGGCTTTCAAAATAGCATCAGACCAAACACTACTCACTCAGTTCCAGGTTGGAATGGTGTCCTCAGGTCTCTGCTGTTTGTTGGCTAGAGCACCCTCCACATAGCTTGGAAAAAGAAATGACATTGAAAGCAGTAATCTCTCCAGTTAATTTTGGTCAAAATGAGGTTGTAGGTTTGGAGTTTTGATCTGGAGCGAAGGCCATGCTGTGGAGGGTAGCATCCTGCATATGTACCTGCCGAAAAATCGAAGTTTATCTAACTCCAAATCTATCCTTTTGTAAAAAAAAAAAACATGTTAAAAAAAAACTTTAAAAAAGGAAGACCCCGGCAGTTACACCGTTCAGTGTGCCACCTTCACCAGCTTTTCTTATGGCGCTTCAGAGATGCTGGGCTCACCTATGGGCTCTTGCCCACCACAGCAAGGACAGTGGGACGATATCTGCCATGCCCGACGCAAAACAACATGGGATGAATGCATAGCAGAGCTAATGCTCTTCCCAGATGAAGCACTGAAGGATGATGCCCGCTGCCTCAGACCTCAGTGCAGGGCCACAGATGAGCTACTGTCACGGGCCTACGACACAACGGCCCACATGGCCCGCATTGGGAACTCCCTCTCAGTGCTCATGCAAGCACAAAACAGAGTGCTCCAGTCAGAGCACGCAGACCTGGACCTCTGCAACCTGAATGACACATCTCTTCAAGCATTTGCATTCCTGACCAGAGAGCTAGGCAGACTGATATCCGCCCTTGTTGTGACTCGTTGCCAGGTCTGGCTCGCCCAAGCCCCAATGTCCGATGACTCCAGAGGGGCGCTGAGCAAGCTCCCAGTTGTCCCCGGACTGCTCTTCGGCCCCACGGCTGAGCGGGCCATTGAAAGTGGAAAACGCATTCAAACTTTATTGATATTTAATGTTTCATCGATGAGAACATTTTCAGAATGTCGGCCCAGTTCCATCTCGCTCCATACTCTACCACCGGTGGCCACTGGGCTTCCTCTCCTCACAATATTTAGTGGCTGAGTGAAATTCCAACCGCATGCTTTAGATTGATACATCCAGTTAAACTAAGTTGACCACGTGTTCAGGATTGTGCGGGACTGTCCCTGGGCTACACCACAGCCCAGAAACCAGGAATCACAGTCATGGCAGATCGAGGCCTGACGCGCGTGAACATCCCCACTCTCACTCGGCTCAGCCCTACACACGCCCTTGGTACTACCACCAGCCTAACACAGGTGCTCGCCAGCACCGGACGGCTATGCAGCCACCACCCCAACCCCCAAGAGGCCGTGGTCATGACTAGCGCGCGACAAACCCCACGAACAGGCATGGGGCAGAAACCGTTTTGGGCTCGATCACAAGAGTAAAATCATCAGAACAGCAAGATGGCTTTTATGCAATCTATTTCATGGTTCCGAAGAAAGGCTTCTGTCCAGTTCTGGATATAAAACGGTTCAATGTTTTCCTAAAAGTTCTCCACTTTCACATGTTGTGGACGTTCAACTTTCTCCAGACCGTAGCCGCAGGGGAATGGTTCACGTCCTTGGACTTAAAAGATGCTTACTTTCACATTCCTGTGTTCGCCTTCCAAGGCCATGCATACCAGTTTGTGGTATTAGCCTTCAGGCTGACCCTGGCTCCTCGCATCTTCACAAGATAAGTGAGTGCAGCCCTGAGCTCCCTCCACCTACAGGGGATCAAGATCCTTCCTTACCTTGACGACTGGCTCATCTGCACCCCCACTCGCAAGTGTGCGGCCGAGGTCACAGCGCTGACACGTCAGCGCACTGGGTCTTACCGTGAACAAAATCAACTTAACACCAAGCCAAAAGGTCACCTTTATTGGCATGGCTCTGAACTTCCGCACTATGAGGACATGTATACCACCTCAGCGCGTGGACAGCATTCTTCTTCTTCTTCTAAAACAATTCCAGTTGAATGCATTGGTGAAGGCACGAACGTTCCAACAACTGATGGGCATGCTCGCGGTGGCCTCCGAAGTGACACTATTAGGCCTGCTTTCTTTAAGGCCACTACAAGTGTGGTTAAACAACCTCCACTTGGACCCCAAGGACAAAAACACCAAAAACCAGGTGACAAGGGAATGCTAATCTGCTCTGCGGCCGTGGAGGAAGAGAGCCTACCTAACTACAGGTGTCGCTCTCGGACCAATTCCGGAAAGGCGGTAAGTAGTGACGACTGACGCTCCACTAACAAGCTGGGGAGCAGAGTGGCAACACAGGTCTGTTTGGGGGAAGTGGTGCCCCAGACGGAGGAAAGCGTACATCAATGTGCTAGAACATCAGACTGTTTACCTAACCCTGAATCCCTTTCTGCCTGTTCTCAAACACATCCTGATACGATCAGACAATTCATTGACACATCAACCATCAAGAGGGAACGAGGTCTGTACTGTCCCTACAGGTGGCCCAACAACTCTTGGAATGGACCCTACCACATCTGGCCTCCCAACGAGCCATTCATCTCCCAGGCAAGGTAAACGAGGTTGCAGATTTGTCGCAACAGAAACCGTCCCTGGAGGAAATGGAGACTTCACCCAGAAGTACTGAAGATATGGCAGCGGTTCGGGACAGCACACATGGAACTGTTCACCTCAGATCAAACATCCCACTGCTCTCTTTACCAGAAAGAACCAGAGTCCAAGAGCCCCCTAGGCATGGACGCCTTAGCTCACACATGGCCAGAGGACCTACCGTATGCTTTCCTTCAAACCCCCTGATCTTACCCTGTGCAATGTTGCCATCTCAGGCTCAGCACAGGCTGCTGCTTGTAGCTCCCAGATG
This sequence comes from Oncorhynchus tshawytscha, assembly GCF_018296145.1. NCBI lineage: Eukaryota > Metazoa > Chordata > Actinopteri > Salmoniformes > Salmonidae > Oncorhynchus > Oncorhynchus tshawytscha. Next base: position 24,155,521 of record NC_056458.1, read on the forward strand.
GCCAACGAGTCCCTGGTTTCCAACCCTACTCAGTCTTCTGGAGGGAGAACCATGGCAGCTCCCTCACAGGCAGGACCTGCTCTCACAGTTGGGTAGCAGGATATGGCATCCCAGACCAACTACAGCTATGGGTGTGGCCTCTGAAGAGCCCAACCCTCTACTGACCAGCTGCAATCCTGCTTTTATCGAGACGTTACAGAACGCCAGAGCCCCATCGACCAGGATGATGTACGCTGGAAGCTGTTTACCGAATGGTGCTCTACCAGGACGGAGGAACCAGTGTCCTGCTCTGTACCTGTTATACTGAGCTTCCTTCAGAAACTATTGGACTCAGGTCGCTCTGCCTCTACCTTGAAGTTGTATGCCTCAGCCATAATCGGCTAACCATTCATACATCGATGGAAAATCAGCAGGGGCCCACTACCTCATCTGCCAATTCTTACAAGGTGTCCGCCGGCTGCATCCTCCCAGGACAGTCTGTGTGGCATCCTGGGACCTGCCACTAGTATTGGAGGCTTTGACGAAACCTCCTTTCAAGCATACGGAGAAGCCGGACATAAAATGGTCCTCTCTGAAAACGGCTTTCCTCTTAGCTATTTCATCAGCGAAATGTGTGAGTGAGCACCACACGCTATATATGAGCCTGGTCTGCCTACGGTGGAAGGCAGATGACCTAGGAGTGACCTTAGGGCCCAATCCAGCCTTTTTGCCTGAGGTTCACATCAATCAAGCCATCGAGATGGCGGCCTACTGCTCCCCTCCTTATTGCGGAGGAGTGAGCAAATCTCATGTCCAAATCACGTCGCATCCTGCCACACCACTGGCTCTACCATTCTTCCAGTGGCACTGGTGCATTAGGTTAGTAGTGCTATTCCTTGTGACTGTTGGTCATCCATACTTTCAAATGTACTGACGTCTGTAAGGTATGAAGTAGAACGGAAGGTATTTTCTTAAAACTGCATTGTTGGTTAAGTGCTTGTAAGTAAGCATTTCACAGTAAGGTCCACACCTGCTGTATTCGGCGCATGTAACAAATCTTTGAACTATGGTTCTATGAACACCTGGAAGACCGTCAGTACTTTCCTGTCACTGAATCTTTTGGGCGAGAAGATTCTCTGAGACAGTGCGTGGTCTGACGTACGGTTTCATATGAACCGCAGGGGCACGTCCTCCCACGCAGTCACGTCACTGGCGTGACTTTGTTGTTATTATTGCTCGACCTGCGCGGAGGGATATAATCCATACTTTCAACTGTATCTACAGTCTTCCAGGTATTTGAAGAACCATAGTTACATTCCTAACTTCTGTTAAACTATATAGCCTTCCTATATTTTGTTTCAAACCAAGCACATTCTGCCTAGTGGCGCACACTGTTGCGTTTTGGCCGCTTGAGAAAAAAAGACATTTCCGCTAACAATCCTAAAATCTCATAAGAAATTAGGTGGTGTTTTTGGTGTAAGAGTAATGTTATACTATGCTATTACATTTGGTTCTAACTTTACTAAAAAAGCAACATTGTGAGAAGTGGCAGAGAGACGCTCCGGCAGCACTACACTCCTACACAGAATGAGATAGTTGTGCACGTAGCCTACTCTAATTCCTTGCGAAAAATTTGGTGATGCAGAAACGAGATACCACATGGTTGGCTGTTTCGTAAATCTAGGAATATTTTTCCAAAGGATTTTTTTCTGGTTGGTCTCAGGGAATGTAAAACAGCTAGGAATGGATACTTTTAAAATGTGATTGAGTTTAACGAACAAGTAATGAGCATGGACAGCCTTAAGTTTTACAAAATTACCTTATATCCTTCTGTCTAATATGGCTATTAACTTTTGTAGCTCTTCTTCAGAAACTTGCATTTTGTAAGTAATTAGGCCTAACTGTTCTCCAAGTTTAACTGGAATTTAATCTGAAAAGATTTGAGAAATGTGACTGGTTGACGATAGAATATATCTCAACAACGACTGGAGAAGTGTTTAACAGACCACATCCTGATATATATATATATATATATATAATATATAATATATATTTCAATAAGCGCAGCGTGACTGTAAGAGACAGGTTGGAACGTCTGAAACATTTGATTTGACAAATCAACTTAATTTTTTTATTAGTGAGGTTTGAATTTGTTGACAACATGTGGGACATGATTGTTTGGTTGCAGGACAAAGGGCCAAAATGCAGGACAGTCCCGCACAATCCTGAACACGTGGTCAACTTAGTTTAACTGGATGTATCAATCTAAAGCATCCGGTTGGAATTTCAATCGCCACTAAATATTGTGAGGAGAGGAAGCCCACTGGGCCGACATTCTGCAAATGTTCTCATCGATGAAACATTTAATATCAATAAAGTTTTGTTCCCAAAACAATAATCTGATGCGAACAGTAGACTAAGTTTTGTAGATTTTTGCATTGTTTAGAAGGAGTGCAAGGGCAAATGGAGTTCTTGCACATGGGCACTTCAGAGTCTGCGTTCCCTAACAGAAACATGCGAATACATGCTAAAACACGCCAATAACATGCTGACCACACCGCTCGCTTCACGTGCACGAGATTTGCAAAATAAATTTACACATACATGTTATTCAATCATTGCACCCACACTGCTCGAGCGTCTGCGTGGCCAGGCGCTAAAATTGAAAGTCCGGCCTCTCCCATCTCCTCATTGGTTTTTAGGAGCATATACCCACATGGATGATTGAAAGATGAACTTAGGTCCACTCTCCGGTCGGTTGTAGTAATGCTCTAAAGTTGGTTGCCAACAGCCATATAAAGTCCAAAGAAGAAAAAGCCTGAAGGAAGGAGCGATGATAAGAAACTAATTTGGTTTACCGTTTAAACTGTGGATTAATTTTTGGAGTAGAGGAACTTGTGCATTTCAGGTAAAATAACAACCCAATGTTTATATACCAGGACAAATTAGCTAGCAACAGCAAGCTAGCTAGCTAAATTGCCATAAATGTTTAATGCTTTTAAACCTGTCCCCAAATTAATATAATTGGTTCAGTTTGTTTTGATATTTCAACCTGTGTGTCCTGATCGCTTCTGGTGTGGGTAAACAAAATCAACGTGCGCACGATGGCAGACAGCATGTAAGATCTTGCTAGCTCGTGCTTGGCTCTGCCCACCTCCTTGTTTGGTGAATTTTCACAAACCTGGTCCAGCAATTTCAGTCTTCTCAATGAGCTCATTGTCTGGAATGTTCTGCTGAATCTTCTCAGCGATCTCCCTGGGGTTCACTTTCAGGCCCTTTGATTTCATCATCTGAAACACAATAAATCCAAAACAATGACACTCCCATTTCATTCACCCACTAACTGCTCAAATTAAAGTTGAGCTGTTGATATTTAGGCTATTTGCAAAACCAACTCAGAAAGACAGATTTCAGTTTATTTGACACCCTGCAGTATATCCTGTTATTTTATGTGTTTGTTTGTTCACCATGTCATCACTGTGCATGTGTTGTGTTGTGTTCCTGTTGGTTCCACTTTTCTTGGCTGTTATTTACTTAATAAGGAACTCAAAATACAGCTGTAGACAGAAGTCAAAGATCAAACATACAACCGATGTCTCTCTTGAGTTCTGCAAAATAGGAAAAGTCCAAGTTGCTTTTAATATGCTTGCAGTCAACCCCTAGTGATGTAACTCCCTACATCAACACCTACTCAAGAGACCAAGCCCATGCATATACAGTTTTACAAACTTGCAGGAGAGACAATAGTTCCAGTGTTAAGGGCTCAGCAGTAATTTTCCACTCCCCAAGTTGCTTTATAGTGGTATGTCTGACTAGCCTCTTATCGCTTTCACTCCCCTGCAGGGTTGTGTGTCTATGAATCTTTTTTAGCCTTGAAGCGCTTTCTCACAGACACCCTGTTTTGAGTGCAATAACTCACACATCTCGCAGAACATTTCTTTATAAGAGGCAGAGACTAGAAAAGAACTGTGAAAGAATATTAAACCTTATAATGAATATATACACTGCTCAAAAAAATAAAGGGAACACTTAAACACAATGTAACTCCTAGTCAATCACACTTCTGTGAAATCAAACTGTCCACTTAGGAAGCAACACTGATTGACAAATTTCACATGCTGTTGTGCAAATGGAATAGACAACAGATGGAAATTATAGGCAATTAGCAAGACACCCCCAATAAAGGAGTGGTTCTGCAGGTGGTGACCAAAGACCACTTCTCAGTTCCTATGCTTCTTGGCTGATGTTGTGGTCACTTTTGAATGCTGGCGGTGCTTTCCCTCCAGTGGTAGTCTACAGACGGAGTCTACAACCCACACAAGTGGCTCAGGGAGTGCAGCTCATCCAGGATGGCACATCAATGTGAACTGTGGCAAGAAGGTTTGCTGTGTCTGTCAGCGTAGTGTCCAGAGCATGGAGGTGCTACCAGGAGAGGCCAGTACATCAGGAAACGTGGAGGCCGTAGGAGGGCAACAACCCAGCAGCAGGACCACTACTTCCACCTTTGTGCAAGGAGGAACAGGAGGAGCACGAGGAGCACTGCCTAAGCCCTGCAAAATGACCTCCAGCAGGCCACAAATGTGCATGTGTCTGCTCAAACGGTCAGAAACAGACTCCATGAGGGTGGTATGAGGGCCCGACGTCCACAGGTGTGGGTTGTGCTTACAGCCCAACACCGTGCAGGGCGTTTGGCATTTGCCAGAGAACACCAAGATTGGCAAATTTGGCACTGGCGCCCTGTGCTCTTCACAGATGAAAGCAGGTTCACACTGAGCACATGTGACAGAGTCTGGAGACGCCATGGAGAACGTTCTGCTGCCTGCAACATCCTCCAGCATGACCGGTTTGGCGGTGGGTCAGTCATGGTGTGGGGTGGCATTTCTTTGGGGGGCCGCACAGCCCTCCATGTGCTCGCCAGAGGTAGCCTGATTGCAATTAGGTACCGAGATGAGATCCTCAGACCCCTTGTGAGACCATATGCTGGTGCGGTTGGCCCTGGGTTCCTCCTAATGCAAGACCTCATGTGGCTGGAGTGTCAGCAGTTCCTGCAAGAGGAAGGCATTGATGCTTTGGACTGGCCCGCCCGTTCCCCAGACCTGAATCCAATTGAGCACATCTGGGACATCATGTCTCGCTCCATCCACCAACGCCACGTTGCACCACAGACTGTCCAGGAGTTGGCGGATGCTCTAGTCCAGGTCTGGGAGGAGATCCCTCAGGAGACCATCCGCCACCTCATCAGGAGCATGCCCAGGCGTTGTACGGAGGTCATACAGGCACGTGGAGGCCACACACACTACTGAGCCTCATTTTGACTTGTTTTAAGGACATTACATCAAAGTTGGATCAGCCTGTAGTGTGGTTTTCCACTTTAATTTTGAGTGTGACTCCAAATCCAGACCTCCATGGGTTGATACATTTGATTTCCATTGATAATTTGTGTGATTTTGTTGTCAGCACATTCAACTATGTAAAGAAAAAAGTATTTAATAAGAATATCTCATTCATTCAGATCTAGGACGTGTTATTTTAGTGTTCACTTTATTTTTTTGAACAGTGTAGTATATATATATATATATATATATATATATATATATATATATATGTAGTCCATGACCCTATAAATGTAGTGGGGGAGGGGTATTATTGCCCTTCCCATTCTATTAATACAACATAAGCATAATCAATTATTATAATCCATCAAACATTTGGTGCAGCACCTATCATGACCCCAAGTTGACTCCATAATTCTCCAGGCTGAATCAGGACAAGTTCCCAAACTGCCTGACCATGTCCCCAAATGAACCATCAATTCCATACATATTCCAAATAAACGCTATTTAAATCTATAAAGAAAGTTTGTCACAGAAAATAGATGATTTGCAGTATGGGCCAAATGAGATGGTCATTACCACTAAGTAAATTAATAGGGACATTTTAGGTGCCACAGAATTTTATATCCCATCAAAGGTGTAACAACGTTTTATATGCATTATTAGAATGATCCACTCTCACATATGCGTTATTTGTACTGAGCACAGAGACAAGCAGTGAAAAAAAAATCCTTAATAAAAACGGTTAATTAATGCGAGGGGTTTTCGAACAAGAGGTTATCGTGCCCCGTAGATTCAGTTAACCGGTTTAACGGAGTATGCCACCTGGCAGCAATAGTAATTGACCTACATGACAGCTACTTGACAAGACCATTAGGCTTTTTTGAGGGGGTGACCTTAAAATGTGACTCGTTTCAGGAAATTTGGCATATGTCGCACGTCACTACTTCGCAGGGGCAGCACTTGAACATCATTTTTTTTTTAAATCAAAATGCATATTTTTGGGCAGAAATGCTTTCTGCAACATGTGAACTTTCATGTGCCTTAATAACAAACTTGTATTACATCCATAAATAGAAATTAAATTGTTAAATTAAGAGCCTAGTTGGTTTAGCCATGTAAAAATACAGGAACCTTCCAAATAACGATGATTGTCCAATGATAACGATGATTAGTTTAGATTGGTCTGCCACGTAGCTTGCTTCTGTCTATAAAGTGGGCTGTTCAGTATGTTTAGACAGCCCTTTCTACAGTGCTGTTTTTGAAAGATATAACATTAGCCATCGAGAACTACAAATGTTGCTACTTTTCTCAACAACATTAATGCCCTGAACTTAGCAGGCGCTATCGACAGATCAGTAAGAACAAGTGATGGGCTACTTTCTGCACACACCACGGTCAGTGTGAACCGGAGTGACTTGACACAACGATGTACACTACCATTCAAAACTTTGGGGTCACTTAGAAATGTCCTTTTTCTTGTCCATTAAAATAATATTAAATTGATCTGAAATAGAGTGTAGACATTGTTAAATGTTGTAAATGACTGACTATTGTAGCTGGAAATGGCATATTTTTTAATGGAATGTCTACATGGGTGTACACAGGCCCATTATCAGCAACCGTCACTACTGTGTTCCAATGGCACGTTGTGTTAGCTAATCCAGGTTTATCCTTTTAAAAGACTAAATGATCATTAGAAAAGCCTTTTGCAATTATGTTAGCACAGCTGAAAACTCTTGTGCTGATTAAAGGGGCGGCAGGTAGCCTCGTGGTTAGAGTGAAAGGTTGCAAGATCGAATCCCCGAGCTGACAAGGTAAAAATCTGTCTTTCTGCCCCTGAACAAGGCAGTTAACCCACTGTTCCTAGGACATAATTGAAAATAAGAATTTGTTCTTAACTGACCTGCCTAGTTAAATAAAGGTTAAAACATTTTTTTTTGTAAAAATAAGCAATAAAACTGGCCTTCTTTAGACTAGTTGAGTATCTGGTGCATCAGCATTTGTGGGTTCGATTACAGGCTCAAAATGGCCAGAAACAATTAACTTTCTTCTGAAACTCGTCAGTATACTCTTGTTCTGAGAAATTAAGGCTATTCCATGTGAGTCTGTAATCGAACCCACAAATTTCACCTAAAATGACATACCCAAATCTAACTGCCCTGAAGCAAGGATATGCATATTATTGGTACCATTTGAAAGGAAACACTTTAAAGTTTGTGGAAATGTGAAAGGAATGTAAGACAATATAACAATTGATCTGGTAAAAGATATTACAAAATTTGTTTTATTTTATATGTTATTTTGTATTTTTTTGTACCATCATCTTTGAAATGCAAGAGACAGGCCATAATGGTATTATTCCAGCCCAGCCGCAATTGAGATTTTGGCCACTAGGTGGCAGCAGTGTGTGTGCAACATTTTAGACTGATCCAATGAACCATGGCATTTCTGTTCAACATTTTATATCAAGACTGCCCAAATGCGTCTAATTTGTTTTATTAATAATATTCTATGTTCAAAACTGTGCACTCCTCAAACAATAGCATGGTATTCTTTCACTGTAATAGCTACTATATATTGGACAGTGCAGTTATATTAACAAGAATTTAAGCTTTCTGCCAATATCAGATGTCTATGTCCTGGGAAATTTTCTTGTTACTTACAACCTCTTGCTAATCACATTAGCCTACTTTAGCGCAACCATCCTGTGGATGGGACACCGATCCTGAAGAAGTTTTAATGGACAAAATAAATGTGCTTTTCTTTCAAAAACATGGACATTTCTAAGTGACCCCAAACATTTGAACAGTGTAGCTACAAAACAGAGTTAAATGGTTCCAGTCAGCAGTGAATCGTTCATCCATGTATACGGGTAAGAGTCTAGCTACTTTTTCCAGATATACGTTTCTAATTTTGTCAGAAAGTCATTTTTATTGCAAGTTAAAGCGAACTGTTAGTGAGCTAGCAAACGTTAGCTTACTGGCTCGCTAGCTAACGTTACATGTATGATCTGTGTAGTAGAATTATTCGAATCAGAAATCCATTTGCTAGTTATAGCCTAATGTTAGCTAACATTGAACCTAGTTTGTTAGCTTTAGCTACCTGCAGATTCATACTACAGCTATGAGAATGTTTGTATTGGTATGAGGGTTATGCTGGTTCATTGTTTAGCTAGCAGCTACATGTCTAAACAAAAGACTCCACAGCCAGATTATTACATGACCCAGAAAATTAGCAAGTGTGTCTGGGGGTGATTACGGCCATTGATTGTATTTCATGAACATGTGTCAATAGTGACCCATCCACTTGTGGGTGAGGGGTGGTTATAGCATTTCCTTCATATGACCCATCAATTTAAACAAGTGTGTCAGGTAAGCGTTGTCTAATAACAATCAAATAATTATCTGGACACTCTCTGTTTTCGATATTGCTACTAGGCAAGTACTATCACTGTACTGTTTACACCTTCTGTATCCTGTGCATGTGACAAATAAACATAGATTTGATTTAGCGTGTTTACCACATGTGAATCCTTAAAGAGATGGTTGGGCTAAGGCTTAAGAGGGTGTGAACGATGCTGAATGGGCGTAGACAAGCTCTCCAGTAGGTCTACCAAAATGTTCAAGGGCCATTTTCTCAAAAGTGGGGTTACAAGTTTATCAACATTCAAAGCAGAATTACTTTCCCATTGTTCCTCAACTGCAGTGTATGATATGCAATTTCCTAGCTCCGAGTCTCTACTTTTATCCAATGTAAAAACAATTTGAAATTTTGCTACATAAGACCGAATCGAGGCGATCGGTCACAAATGTTGAATAGACCTTTATCTTTTCCCCGTAAAAACACAGTTGTGTGAAACGTGGGATTTTGTCATTAATGTAAAAACATGCCTTTTGTCTAACGTTAGTAGCTAGTAGCCTGGTCAAGGACGTATCATGCAATATTGGCAAACTTCACATATGACAGACCAAGTGTAACAAAATTCAGGTGGAGGTTTAATGCATATTTCTGGTGTCCAAGTAAATCTATTTTTAAAAATACCATTGGTTGTTGGATATAAATTCTAAGATCTTTGATAGGCTGCTGCGGAATTTGTTACAGGAAATAATCACTCCCAGCTGGTTAGGTTAGCATATCTAATAGGAACAGCTAACATGTAGCATTTTATCACATGCAACTACATTCATGATTTGAATTGGCTGATGTGCATTTTGAGACTGAGAAACAAGCTTCAAACAGAATAAAATCCATCAGTGTTATTGTACCACCTGGGCCATGGCCATAGCGCTGTTACACTGGTAGTCCCCAAATTTGGCCTGCTGGTTGGGGGTGACGGCCAGGGGAGGGTTCTCCAGGTCAGGCCAGGCCTCCCGGATGGCCTCACCAAAGATCTCCTGAAGACGCTGGTTGATGTTCATCATGGTCTTACTGCACTGGCTCCTCTCTTCCTGCAGACTCTGGGGAGGGAGGATAGACAGAGAGCACTTCAATACAACGTATAGGGGACAACCTATAGATAGCTACTCAGTCTCTCTCCTCCTACAGGCTCTTTGGGGGAAACTTGGAACAACTTATAGAGAGTGGGTGGCAGGGTAGCCTAGTGGTTAGAGCGTTGGACTAGTAACCGGAAGGTTGCAAGTTCAAATCCCCGAGCTGACAAGGTACAAATCTGTCGTTCTGCCCCTGAACAGGCCGTTAACCCATTGTTTCTAGGCCGTCATTGAAAATAAGAATTTGTTCTTAACCGACTTGCCTAGTAAAATAAAGGTTAAAAAAATAAAGTCTCTAGCTCTCTCTCAAGCGGACATAACAGGTGAAACAAAGCATCTCCTGTATGTGAATGAATAAGATAGCTCAATCTCCTAACATTAATGTACCCAGAGGGGAGTGTGGAAATACGTATGCAAGTGATCACTCACCCTTTTGAGGATGTTGAGGCGGTATTTGAGCTTGGCGTTCTCCTCTCTCAGCCCATCCAGGTGTGAGGACAAGCCCAGGCTCTGTGGGTTCTTCAGGCTCTCGATCTCAGCAGTCAGGGAATGGATCTCCTGCTCCTAGACAGACGAAGGGTTCACGGTCAAGAAAATGTCCTGCCTCTACACCTATACTCAGTCTACGAAAACCGCACAAATGCAGGATTGGTTGAGGTACAGTGTGCAATGACATTCAGGACTTTGACTCAAAACTTATAAACTAAGCTACTGACATCAGCACAGATTGAGGAAATCACATGATGCCACACCCGTCAGAACCAAACTGAAAGCTTCAGCTAGCTAGCTAAATTAGCTAATAACTGTCCCTCAACGTTAGAGTATGTTATGATTGATAGTTAAGAGGAAATGTCTAGATGGGAAGGGCAGTACAATGAATCCGTTCCTGCATTATCAACATGAGTAACAGCTGACCTGTCAGTCTTTGCAGTAACAATTAAACTTAATACAGCTAGCTAGAATACAACAAAGATAACACTTAGCTGGCATCCGACTTCACACGTTTTTCACAAGTCCGCTAGCAAGCTGCTGCAATGTTTAGCTGGCTAGCTAGCTGGCTTAGTTGCCACATTTACGTCAAACGAGTCCACGTTAGCGTAGCTACCAACATTTTCTTAATTTCAGCACATTATTGCAAACCAAGAGGTCTTTGTAAAGTGTAAGAGCTGACCTGCTGTTGAAGTCGGGACGAGTATTCAGCCACAGGATCTCCCATTTTCGGTTAAAAAAAATAAATAAATAACGTTAGAACCGTATATTAGCGTGTTTCTGAACCTAGACGAGGCCGAGGCTCAATGACGTAAAATTTCGGAGATTCCATTTACCGCACTCGTTGGGGTGCCCAAGGTACTACCACTGACGAAAGGTACTACAGACAAAGTTATGCTTTAACTTTCATAAAACATAGCAACAAACAGTGGTGTAAAGTACTTAAGTAGTACTTTAAAGTATTTTTACCTACCGAAGTATTTTTACCTTTACCGAAGTTGTTTTTTTAGGTATCTTTTTCTTTACTAAAGAAAATAATCTACTTTTTACTCCATACAATTTCCCCTCACACCCAAAAGTACAGGAAAGTGATACAATTCACTCACTTATCAAGAGAACATCCCTGGTCATCCCTACTGCCTCTGATCTGGAGTACTCACTAAACACAAATGCTTTGTTTGTAAATTATGTCTGCTGTTGTAGTGTGCCCCTGGCTATCCATAAATAAAAAATGTTTAAAATGTACCATCTGATATTATAAGCAATTTGAAATGATTTACTTTTGATATTTAAGTATATTTTTTGCAATGACATTTACTTTTGATACCTAAGTATATTTAAAAGCAAATACTTTTAGACTTTTACTCAAGTAGTATTCTTTTGGGTGACTCAGTATTACTTGAGACATTTTTTCTATGAAGGTAATCTTACTTTTTCTCAAGAATGACAATTGGGTACTTTTTCCACCACTTCAACAATGTTAACTTGTTACTTTAAGCATTTTTTTGGTCAAAGCTTTTGTCAAAAATGCAATGCTCTGCAAATTTCTTTCAAAATTGACATCGAATACACCACAGACACACAAAACAGAGGAGAAAGCACAGGCAAGAGTAGAACAAAAAAAAACTTGTTTTACTTGTTGTGAAACTACAAAACATTTTTGTGCTGGTGAAATATTTACAATTCTGGTTGACGGTACAGTGTCCATGATAAAATTCACAGCTTTCAGGAGTCTCACGAGAAAGGAAACAAACACCACACACCCAAATCAGAAAGTGCAATAAATACATTTCTCAAATCATTTCCATACACATACCAGGTTCTTTGCCATCCTTAATACAACAGATTACAACTTTATAATAATAAAACAAAAATGCACTTGAACTTCAAAACAAGAATTATATCACATCCTACATGACAACAAATCATTCAATGCTACCAGCTTCAGGTTCTGACAGTGATGGTTTTTGATGACTTGAAGTAAGACTTACTTAATCGTTAATTTCTGATTATATTGACCACTTCTGTCAAAATACACATGCTGGGTGGTGTTATAATAGTACATTTAAGCCTTTAGATCCAAGTTACAAACCATCTAGTCAATCATGGCGAGCTTCAGTTAATCACATATAGATAGCACTGTTCCATCCACACTGAAATCCAATAAGAAGTCCTAATATAAGACCTCTGATTGGTTTACTCTCTACACTGGAGTAAATCATGATTTTAAAAAAAGTAAACACTTCACATTCAAATGCAAACAGTACACATTATTTGAGGCAACAAAAAGTAGTGTTATCTGTTTTTGGATGGTGACCACATTTTCGCCTCAGGTTAAAATCATATTTAATCTAAGAAGGCACACTCTCCAAAGGATCCATTCACAGTATGCAGTTCATGTAGAATAAATTGCTGTGCCATGAATAGTGACTTTCCTTTACAGTGGTGAAGTGCAAGATTGTACAGTTTGTAAAATTGTGAAAGGATAGAAATGGTCCAAACTAAAAAAACTTTTTGTAACACCTTATACATACACAAAAGTATGTGGACACCCCTTCAAATTAGTGAATTCGGTTATTTCAGCCACACCCGTTGCTGACAGGCGTATAAAATTGAGCACACAGCCATCTACATAGAAAAACAGCTCAGTGACTTTCAGCGTGCATGCAACCTTTCCAACAAGTCAGTTTGTCACATTTCTGCCCTGCTAGAGCTGCCCCAGTCAACTATAAGTGCCGTTATTGAGAAGTGGAAACGTCTAAGAGCCCAAACGGCTAAGCCGCCAAGTGGTAGAATACAAGCTCACAGAACAGGACCGCGTAAAAATCTTGTTCTCGGATGCAACACTCACTACAGAGTTCCAAACTGCCTCAAAGTAACGTCAGCACAAGAACTGTTAGTCGGGAGCTTTATGAAATGGGTCTCCATGGCCGAGAGCCTAAGATCACCATGCACAATGTCAAGCGTCGGCTGGAGTGGTGTAAAGCTCATCGCCATTGGACTCCGGAGCAGTGGAAACGCTTTCTCTGGAGTGATGAATCACGCTTCACCTTTAATTTTATTTTTTAACCTTTATTTAACTTGGCATGTCAATTAAGAACACATTCTTATTTTCAATGACGGCCTAGGAACAGTTGGTCCAACACTAACTGCCTTGTTCAGGGACAGAACGACCTTGTCAGCTTGGGGATTCGATCTTGCAACCTTTCGGTTACAAGTCCAACGCTCTAACCACTAGGCTACCTGCCGCCCCATCTGGCAGTCCGACGGACTATGCGGCAGGTAGCCTAGTGGTTAGTGTTGGACTTGTAACCAAAAGGTTGCAAGATCGAGTCCCCAAGCTGACAAGGTAAAAATCTGTCGTTCTGCCCCTGAACAAGGAAGTTAACCCATTGTTCCTAGACTGTTCCTAGACCGTTCCTAGACCGTCTTAACTGACTTGCCTAGTTAAATAAAAGGTATGAAAAATTAATCTAAATAAATACGTTAAAAAATAAAAAATAAAGTTTGGTGGGGGAGGAATAGTCTGGGGCTGTTTTTCATGGTTTGGGCTAGGTCCTTTAGTTACAGTGAAGGGAAATCTTAACGCTAAGCATACAATGACATTCTAGACAATTCTGTGCTTCCAACTTTGTGGCAACAGTTTGGGGAAGACCCTTTCCTGTTTCAGCATGACAATTGGCCAACATAATTACCTGACCTCACTAATGCTTGTGGCTGAATGGAAGCTAGTCCATGCAGCAATGTTCCAACATCTAGTGGAAAGCCTTCCCAGAAGAGTGGAGGCTGTTGTAGCAGCAAAGGGGGAACCAACTACATGCTAATGTCCATGATTTTGGAATGAGATGTTTGACAAGCAGGTGTCCACATACTTTTGGTCATGTAGTGCATTTTAAAGATGTCCTCCAGCAGCGATTTTGTAACTTTTCCTATTAAAAAGCAATATCCCAAGTATCAATAGATTAAAGTACACACACTAAAGGGTAAAACAATTTGTTGAACAAACTTCAAAGAGTAGGGTATTCAAGGAGTTGGTCTGATGGTTTCCTCTGATTTGCCTGGCTACCCAGGCTCCTGCTCCAGTCAAACACTACGCCACGACCACAGACTTTAGTTTATTCTCTGCAATGAGTCTGGATCATAAAGAATGATAGAGGCCTCTAGTGGTCAAAAGGCCATATTAACATGGGCAGCGCCATTGAGGACTTCTACCATTTTAATGTAGTCAGCTGGGTGGGACTTCCATGTCCAACCGGGTCATCAGGAGAGATCAGCAAAATCATGAAGAAGAAAATCGATTACTTCAAAATGAAAATCGCCTCAATGGTGCTGCCCATGCTGTCACATACGCTATAATGGCCGATACAAAGATGATTCCTCCATCTCTATGGTCTGAATTGGCGTACGTTCCTGACACTTCACCAAATGCAACATATTTCGGGGCCGTCTAGAAACTGATGGGTTGGGCCAAAGCCAGAACACACGTGGCGGAGGTTTGAAAGGACCGATTACAAGAGTGGCGTTAAGTTTAGAGGTGGAGCAACTGAAATTTAAGATTCCCTGCCTCTGTGATGCCCACCATTTGCGACACAGACCCGGTGGCGAGTGTGGTGAGACTCAGAAGATGCTGTCTGTCCTTTTCACCTGATAAAGGTAATGTTAGGATATGTCAGCTTTCCCGTGAGAGCCTTTGTGCAGAACCCACTGTGTTTCAGATGCTAAACGTATGGTCATATTGCAGCATGTGTTGGAGGGAGATTCTGAGATGTGAGAAGTGTGCAGGAGGGCAAGTGACAAAGGAATGTGTAGTATCAGTGGGGGGGGAAGTGTCCATTGTGAAGGTGCCCATGTTGCTGGGGATCAGAAGTGCCCGATGCAAGAAAGACAGGTTGAGGTTGCCAGGGTCAGAGTAGAACAGAAGGTGTCATATGCTGAGGCAGCGAAAAGAGTCCCGTCCTCCCAGGCCTAGTGTAGGATCAGTTAGGGTGAAAGTAGTGGAATGGGGTGGTGATTTTTATGAAATTGCATGCAGAGGCCAAATCAAGCTCCGTAACGCATTGCTGTGTCATTCTCAAATTTTGTAACAATGCGGAGGGCTCCGTATTGCTCCGCATTGACATGATTGGTTGATGGTAGGTGATGGCGGGAGGTCCTGTATAAACAAACTCACTTCCTTGACCCCATCCTTCACAACAGCTCTGCACTGCCCCGACTTCTGCAGAGGCCATATCACCATAAATGCTGCACGGACAATGCAGACATCGGATTGACCATGCAGACATCGGATTGACCATGCAGACATCGGATTGACTATGCAGACATCGGATTGACCATGCAGAGATCGGATTGACCATGCAGCGCCTTTTAGTTGGTGGTGCGATATGTTCCTTTTCCCACTTCTCTTTTTTTGCCGTGTAACGCGATTGACCACACACTATGTGGCAGCATGCAAACTAAATGTGCGAACGCCATGAAACCAAAGGCGGCGGCAAAAGACAACCAGTGCATTATGGAATGGCATGTGAACTTCAGACTATCAGTAAGGAAAAAAGCAGAGAAGGAATTCAATTGTCTGATCTAACATTATTAGTATGGGGTGGAGTAGAAAATCATTTCTGATGTTCAAATCGGGGTATTATTCTATCTGTAAAGGGTATGAAACATGGAATGTATTCAAACTACAGAGCAATATCCATTGTGGTGAGACACTGGACACAAGTGAATCTCTACTCATCATTTGCAGAACATTAGTGCGAATTCATGACCATCAAAAAAATCAGACTAAGGTCTTGTGCTATTATACAAATTGAGATGCTGGGCATGTAATTTCATTCCACTCTGACTCCTCTCCATATTCAGAGTCATTATGTTCAACATTCTATGAAGCATGAACCGGTCTCAAAGTCATCCTGGCTGTTGTGGATTGGACAAATCACTACATCACCAGAGTTCGAACTAGCCTAATGTTGTATTGAGCTTTAAGTGGCCTCTGACTGTATATCAGATCTTGGGGTGCTCTCTATGTATGGTGCTAAAAAGTGCTCTATTGAGAGGGAAAGAAGCTAGCTATGTTTCTGTTGAAAAGTAGGTTACATTTCTGGCTACTCCAATATCAGTAGATTGTAATTCAGGCCTAATATAATTGGTATCACACAATCATGTTTGGTCAACATAAAAAAAGGGTGTGGGAGAGTAGGATTTGATGAAAAGCTAAACTAATCTCAAACATCTAAAATCACCAAAACACTCCAGACATTTGCATGTGTTCAGCATGTGAACAGGGGCCCTTGTACATATCCCCTTATGACCACCCCTTCAAACCAACATCCAAGACATCTCTATCATCTGAAATGCCATCCATTATTAAGTGTTTACAGAGAGTAGCAAGCTGACTGTTCTGATCTAGTCTACAGCTTTCTCCCTGTACTGTTTCCAGTAGCCTAGTTACAGCCCTCTGATTTCTTCCTGTACCGTTTCCAGTAGCCTAGTTAAAAGCCCTCTGATTTCTCCCTGTACTGCCAGTTGATCCACTTACACATTTCACTTCTTCATCACATTTCATTAACACAGACACCACTAGTCACCTGTGAAGATCACAGACGTGATCAATCAGAGCCAGATATGTACTTGCAACAGTAAGCCTGTTCAACGATACCTCTGGCACATAGAGAGCACCATGCAGAGATAAAATGAAATCCTCAGGAGGACTTTGTCATGTCTGCTTACAGAGATATATATTGGGAAACATGGCTGCTAGACTAGAAGTGTAGCTTCGTCCCAGATCTTTTTGTGCGGTCTCGCCAATTCCTGTGGTCATTGATGAGACAATGCTTCACGCAGGATGGATACAGAGGCAGACCTGATCTTTTTCATCTCTGTATGTACTAAAGCTTTGCCAGTGTAACAGGGGTCCCTAGTACTGTCCCAGACTGGAAGGGAAGATCCTCTTTGGAAGGGGGCTCATCGACAAATATCCCAGTTAGTGTGATAAGGTAAGGTTTACATATAGAAAGTCCAGTTGAGAGATGCAAAAAAAGATAGCAGAAGAACAATTGGGATACTGTTTGTATGGGTCTTCAACATGTCCAGTTACAAAGAATTTAAGGGAAGGGGTAAAAGGGATGAGAGCAGGAAAAGTGATCAAACTTCAGGCTAAGATATACTTTAGAGTCCTCAGTTATTCCATGGTTTTTGGATCACTTCACTACCGTTTTAAATCATACAGTCAATGGGGAGTTTATCACCAGCAATGATCTTCATTAAATACAAGAGTTATCTCCTCCACTTATTTTGTCTTTCACAATCATGTGCTTTGTTAGGCGGTGATTCAACAATCACTCTGAAGTGGAGCACTCCTCCCACTTCTTCAACGCCTCCGTCCTCTTTTATAGATTACCATTTTAAAAGTGCACAAACTATCCAATAAACTACCTGAGTATAGGTGAGAGTCAGTGCACTTCCTACACAATGCTGAGAGATGGTGTGTGCACCAGTGAGGGTTACTATGAGAACCATGTGCAGTGTGACTAGGTACAGACAGCCAGTTTCAGTATAATGTACAACCACACATTCGGTCATAGTACACCATCATACAATAACAATATTGATTTTGTAGATGTGTTGTGCTATAAATAATTTAAAGTACCTCTGGGGGTCAATATTCACATCTTAGACTACAACAAATAAGTGGTCCTGGCTAAAGAACAGAACAGCATTTCTCTTTATCTTTTCAAATTCCACACAGAAAGGGCTGGTGTGTATTGGAATTACGATTTTACCATAAAACATCTAACGGTCTCTTCCAACATCCACTTATTAGTAACAGTAACAATACTGCTACAGAAAGAATGGAAGAAAACGATGCTCTAGTTGCTAACACAAACAACTATACAGATTAGCAACTCTTGAGATCTAAAAAAAAATGTGACGGTATTTTTTCCTATACATTATTATTTTATTATTCTCCATTCTTCATAATACCACCAGAAGTCTGCGTCAGAGTCATCTGCTTGGAAACAGCAGTTAAGACTGGAATACTTGAAATGCGCTACACATCGTCGACAGGCAGATCAGGGATGTTGGTCTTTGCTCGAGTGAAGAAGGCCATCTTCTCTCTGAAATCAGAAGAGAAAAGTCTTATCTTCACGAGCGTAAAACCACAACTAACCTCCCTTTTTCTACAGTGAACAAAGCAAATCTTTATTTTTCATTGCTAGGATGTGTGTTCACTGAGGTGAACGTCTTTCAGTTGCTTCAGAGCCAGCGTCAATTACTTAATCCCAGTCAACTAAGGA
Organism: Oncorhynchus tshawytscha; assembly: GCF_018296145.1. NCBI lineage: Eukaryota > Metazoa > Chordata > Actinopteri > Salmoniformes > Salmonidae > Oncorhynchus > Oncorhynchus tshawytscha. Next base: position 24,174,109 of record NC_056458.1, read on the forward strand.
CTAGCATTGGTCATGAAATTTAAAATGGAGAAACATCCAATACATATCGTAGCCATTTTCCCAATTTAAAATTCCATATAATCTTATATTCCTAGACTAACAGGTATACAAACGGAATGGACGACAAATCATAGTCCTTCCAACTGAACCTAATGCTTGGAGACCTGGGTGAGAGAAGCTATATACAATTTAAACATTGTCATTCATCTAATACATGGGGAAAGAGACAAGGATTAATGGACCAACTCCTCTTACAAGAGGTCTGTTACACTATACTGTTGCTGTACCCTGTCATGTAATGTAATGTATTCTACAGTACTGACCTGAAGGACTGGACCTCAGGCATCTCTTTCCTGCTCTGGCCTCGGAGCTTGTGGACGTCCTTGGCCGCAGCACGCATCATCTTCTCCACCCTCTGCTCCTGCAGCTGCTCCTCACGGGTCTGCAGACACAACATCACCACAGAGACGCTCAGAGAGAAGTTGGAGAATAGGCCTAAACAACAAATCCTGGCCAGTCAACAGATAGATGCTGTTCTAACACCTCACTTCATATTTCACAGGTGTGTATTAGAACAATGATTCATAATAAAAAGTATACAGTTGAAGTCAGAAGTTTACATACACTTAGGTTGGAGTCATTAAAACTCATTTTTCAACCACTGCACAAATGTCTTGTTAACAAACTATAGCTTTGGCAAGTCAGTTAGGACACCTACTTTGTACATGACACAAGTCATTTTTCCAACAATTGTTTACAGACAGATTATTTCACTGTATCACAATTCCAGTGGGCCAGAAGTTTACATACACTAAGTTGACTGTGCCTTTAAACAGCTTGGAAAATTCCAGAAAATGATGGCATGGCTTTAGATGCTTTTGATAGGGTAATTGACATCATTTGAGTCAATTAGAGGTGTACCTGTGGATGTATTTCAAGGCCTAGCTTCAAACTCAGTGCCTCTTTGATTGACATCATGGGAAAATCAAAAGAAATCAGCCAGGACCTCATAAAAAAAAAAAAAAACTGTAGACCTCCACAAGTCTAGTTCATCCTTGGGAGCAATTTCCAAATGCCTGAAGGTACCACATTCATTTGTACAAACAATAGTACATTAGTATAAACACCATGGGACCATGCAGCCGTCATACCGTTCAGGAAGGAGACGTGTTCCGTCTCCTAGTGGTCAACGTACTTTGGTGCGAAAAGTGCAAATCAATCCCAGAACAACAGCAAAGGACCTTGTGAAGATGCTGGCGGAAACAGGTACAAAAGTATCTATATCCACAGTAAAACTACGGTTTGCAACTGCACATGGGGACAAAGATCATACTTTTTGGAGAAATGTCCTCTGGTCTGAGGAAACAAAAATAAAACTGTTTGGCCATAATGACCATCATTATGTTTGGAGGAAAAGGGGGAGGCTTGCAAGCCCAAAGACACCATCCCCCAACCGTGAAGCACGGGGGTGGAAACATCATGTTGTGGGGGTGCTTTGCTGCAGGAGGGTCTGGTGGACTTCACAAAATAGATGGCATCATGAGGCAGGAAAATGCTGTGGATATATTGAAGCAACATCTCGATACATCAGTCAGGAAGTTAAAGCTTGGTCGCAAATGGACAACGACCCCAAGCATACTTCCAAAGTTTTGGCAAAATGGCTTAAGGACATCAAAGTCAAGGTATAGGAGTGGCCATCACAAAGCCCTGACCTCAATCCTATAGAACATTTGTGGGCAGAACTGAAAAAGTGTGTGCGAGCAAGGAGACCTACAAACCTGACTCAGTTACACCAGCTCTGTCAGGAGGAATGGGCCAAAATTCACCCAACTTATTGTGGGAAGCTTGTAGAAGGCTACCCAAAACGTTTGACCCAAGTGAAACAATTTAAAGGCAATGCTACCAAATACTAATTGAGTGTATGTAAACTTCTGACCCACTGAGAATGTGATGAAAAAAAAAAAAGCTGAAATAAATAATTCGCTCTACTATTATTCTGACATTTCACATTCTTAAAATAAAGTGGTAATCCTAACTGACCTAAAACAGGGAATTTTTACTAGGATTAAATGTCAGGAATTGTGAAAAACTGTGTTTAAATGTATTTGGCTAAGGTGTAAACTTCCGACTTCAACTCTATCTACTGGGTGAGAGACTCCCATCTGTCTCATAAAGTCTGCATTTCAAGGTATTCGGCACGTGACAAATAAAATAAAGTTTTATTTTGATTGAAATTGCAGCCAATTCCCTATATAGAGCACGTATTAGTGATAGTGTCACGGGGATCATTGTATCTGGGCAGGTAGCCTACTGGTTAGAGTGTTGGACTAGTAACCGAAAGGTTGCAAGATCGAATCCCCAAGCTGACAAGGTAAAAATCTGTCGTTCTGCCCCTGAACAAGGCAGTTAACACACTGTTCCTAGACAGTCATTGAAAATAAGAATTTGTTCTGAACTGACTTGCCTAGTTAAATAAAGGTAAATAAATAATAATCTCCCACCTGTTTCTCGGCCTGTCTGAGAAGCAGACGAAAGCGCTCGTCGTCCTGCACCCAGGTGGGGAGATCTCTGGTTCCCAGCTGCCGGGCTCTCTCCAGCTGCTCCTTCAGCTCCCTGAGGACACGCAGCTCCTGGGCCAGTCGCGTGTGGCGCGTCCTAGACACCTGCAGGTCCAGCTCTAGGTCCAGACTGGTCCGCAGCAGCCCGTCTAGGCTCCGCACCGGCACCGAGGGCTGGGGGGGAAATGGTGGGATAGTGATCTCTCACACGTTTCTCTTCCTCACACACATAAGGAGGTACAGGGAGACAAAGCAGGTCCTACCTGTCCTGAACAGAGTTCACTCCTGGGCCCAGCATTAGAGGCCAGAGAATGTCAAGCCGCATTAAAAATTAAACAAGCCATTAAATATTAAGACTCACTTTTACTGAAGGCTAGGTCTGGGAAAGCAAAAATGTAAATGTCTCCCTTTGAGAATAACTAATGTGGCCACAGCCTGAGACTCGACTGCACTACTAGACTGTCAGTTTGAACATACACACGTGAGAGAAACAGAGACAGACACTGACAGACAGAGAGAGAGAGACAGAGAGAGAGAAAGAGAAATAGAGCGAGATGAGACACACACACAGAGAGAGACACAGAGAGAGAGACAGACACAGAGAGCGAGAGACACACACAGAGAGCGAGAGAGACACACAGAGAGCGAGAGAGACACACAGAGAGCGAGACACACAGAGAGCGAGACAGACACACAGAGAGAGAGACAGACACACAGAGAGAGAGACAGACACACAGAGAGAGAGAGAGACAAAGAGAGAGAGAGAGAGAGAGAGACAGAGACTGACAGAGAGACAGAGAGACAGAGAGAGAGAGATAGGGACACAGAGAGATGAGACAGAGGGACACACAGAGAGAGAGAGACACAGACACACAGAGAGAGAGAGACAGTGAGAGAGAGAGACAGAAACACAGAGCGAGAGAGAGAGAGAGAAGAAAGAGAGAGAAAGAAAGAAAGAGACAGAGAGAGAGAGAGTAAAAACCCTCCAACCCAAAAAGGCCTGTGGTGTTGATGGTATCCAAATTCCAATTGGCTATACTAAAACTCTTTAACTTCTTGGATATAGGGGGCGCTCTTTTAATTTATGGATAAAAAACGTGCCCGTTTTAAGCGCAATATTTTGTCACGAAAAGATGCTCGACTATGCATATAATTAGCAGCTTTGGAAAGAAAACACTAAGGTTTCCAAAACTGCAAAGATATCTGTGAGTGCCACAGAACTCATGCTACAGGCGAAACCAAGATGAAACTTCAACCAGGAAATGGGCAGAATTTTTTAAGCTCTGTTTTCCAATGTCTCCTTATATGGCTGTGAATGCACCAGGAACGAGCCTGCGCTTTCTGTCGTTTCTTCAAGATGTCTGCAGCATTGTGATGTATTTGTAGGCATATCATTGGAAGATTGGCCATAAGAGACTACATTTTCCAGGGGTCCGCCCGGTGTCCTTTGTCTAAATTGGTGCGTAATCTTCAGTTGCGGGCATTTTCTCCTGGGATTCAGGACAGAAAGCACACTTCCACGAACGATGTATCATCGAAGAGATATGTGAAAAACACCTTGAGGATTGGTTCTAAACAACGTTTGCCATGTTTCAGTCGATATTATGGAGTTAATTTGGAAAAAGGTTAGGCGTTTTTATGACTGGATTTTCGTTTTTTTTGGGTAGCCAAACGTGACGCACCAAATGGAGCGATTTCTCCTAAACAAATAACCTTTCAGGAAAAACTGAACATTTGCTATCTAACAGAGTCTCCTCATTGAAAACATCTGAAGTTCTTCAAAGGTAAATGATTTTATTTGAATGCTTTTCTGGTTTTTGTGAAAATGTTGCCTGCTGAATGCTAACGCTAATGCTAACGCTAAATGCTACGCTAGCTAGCTACTGTTACACAAATGATTGTTTTCCTATGGTTGAGAAGCATATTTTGAAAATCTGAGATGACAGTGTTGTTAACAAAAGGCTAAGCTTGAGAGCTAGCATATTTATTTCATTTCATTTGCGATTTTCATGAATAGTTAACGTTGCGTTATGGTAATGAGCTTGAGGCTGTATTCACGATCCCGGATCCGGGATGGCTAAGTGCAAGAGGTTTTAACATCATCCTTAGCACTGGCATCTTCTCCAATGTTTGGAACCAAGGACTGATCACCCCAATCCACAAAAGTGGAGACAAATTTGACCCCAATAACTACCGTGGAATATGCGTCAACAGTAACCTTGGGAAAATCCTCTGCATTATCATTAACAGCAGACTCGAACATTTCCTCAATGAAAACAATGTACTGAGCAAATGTCAAATTGGCTTTTTACCAAATTACCGTACAACACACCATGTATTCACCCTGCACACCCTAATTGACAACCAAACAAACCAAAACAAAGGCAAAGTCTTCTCATGCTTTGTTGATCAAAAAAGGCTTCGACTCAATTTGGCATGAGGGTCTGCTATACAAATTGATGGAAAGTGGTGTTGGGGGTAAAACATACGACATTATAAAATCCATGTACACAAACAACAAGTGTGCGGTTAAAATGGGCAAGAAACACAAATTTCTTCACACAGGGTCGTGGGGTGAGACAGGGATGCAGCTTAAGCCCCACCCTCTTCAACATGTACATCAACGAATTGGCGCGGGCACTAGAAAAGTCTGCAGCGCCCGGCCTCACCCTACTAGAATCCGAAGTCAAATGTCTACTGTTTGCTGATGATCTGGTGCTTCTGTCACCAACCAAGGAGGGCCTACAGCAGCACCTAGATCTTCTGCACAGATTCTGTCAGACCTGGGCCCTGACAGTAAATCTCAGTAAGACCAAAATAATGGTGTTCCAAAAAAGGTCCAGTCGCCAGGACCACAAATACAAATTCCATCTAGACACAGTTGCCCTAGAGCACACAAAAAACTATACATACCTTGGCCTAAACATCAGTGCCACAGGTAACTTCCACAAAGCTGTGAACAATCTGAGAGACAAGGCAAGAAGGGCATTCTATGCCATCAAAAGGAACATAAATTTCAACAAAGCAATTAGGATCTGGCTAAAAATACTTGAATCAGTCAGAGCCCATTGCCCTTTACGGTTGTGAGGTCTGGGGTCCGCTCACCAACCACGACTTCACAAAATGGGACAAACACCAAATTGAGACTCTGCATGCAGAATTCTGCAAAAATATCCTCCGTGTACAACGTAGAACACCAAATAATGCATGCAGAGCAGAATTAGGCCGATACCCACTAATTATCAAAATCCAGAAAAGAGCTGTTAAATTCTATAACCACCTAAAAGGAAGCGATTCCCAAACCTTCCATAACAAAGCCATCACCTACAGAGAGATGAACCTGGAGAAGAGTCCCCTAAGCAAGCTGGTCCTGGGCCTCTGTTCACAAACACACACACACCCCACAGAGCCGCAGGACAGCAGCACAATTGGACCCAACCAAATCATGAGAAAACAAAAAGATAATTATTTCCAATGTGTCAAGTAATTAACAAAAAAAACTGAGCAAACTAGAATGCTATTTGGCCCTAAACAGAGAGTACACAGTGGCAGAATACCTGTCCACTGTGACTGACCCAAACTTAAGGAAAGCTTTGACTATGTACAGACTTAGTGAGCATAGCCTTGCTATTGAGAAAGGCCACCGTAGACAAGACCTGGCTCTCAAGAGAAGATAGGCTATGTGCACACTGCCCACAAAAGGAGGTGGAAACTGAGCTGCACTTCCTAACCTCCTGGTCAACGTATGACCATATTAGAGATACATATTTCCCTCAGATTACACAGATCCACAAAGAATTCGAAAACAAACCCAATTTTGATAAACTCCCATATCTACTGGGTGAAATTCCACAGTGTGCCATCACAGCAGCAAGATTTGTGACCTGTTGCCACAAGAAAAGGGCAACTAGTGAAGAACAAACACCATTGTAAATACAACCCATATTTATGCTTATTTATTTTCCCTTGTAACAATGTACAAATAGTTAAAGTACACAACACTGTATATATATATATATATATATATATATAATAATAATATATATATATAATATGACATTTGTAATGTCTTTATTATTTTGAAACTTCTGTATGTGTAATGTTTACTGTTAATTTTTATTGTTTATTTCACTTTTGTATACTATCTACCTCATTTGCTTTGGCAATGTTAACACGTTTCCCATGCCAATAAAACCCCTTGAATTGAATTGAGAGAAAGAAAGAGAGACAGAGACACAAACACACAGAGAGAGAGAGAGAGAGAGAGAGAAACACAGAGACAGGGACAGACAGAACAGGAAGAAAATGTGCTCGTTATACTAAGAACTTATACTTGGTATTTATATCATAGAAATATAGACCGATAGACATAATCTCTATTGTGTGTGACCCCTGATCTATGTACTTTTGTGGGATGGATACTAAGTGGGTAGTTTCTACCTTCTTCATGCGCATGCTGCGTCTCTCTGATGCGTTCCTGACGAAAGGAGACTTCTTTGACAGAGTGGAGCTGTCACTGTCACTGCGGTTGATCTGATCATCACACAGTAGAACGGCAAAAACAAACAGAAAGAAAACAAAGTTGGAACAAAAAGGGCATGAACGACAGCTTCCGTTGGGTTTGGGATGCTTTTCAAAGCTAAGCACAAATGAAAACAGTAGTCAGAGTGAACTGTATTTAACATTTCAGTCATTTAAAAAAACGAGGCTATAGTTAGAGGCTATATAAATAAATCAGTTTGACTGAATGATTTTTTGAGTAGATATGTACAAATATAAATCTATATCTAGCATAGATATGTGCTACTATATACTAGATGTGTACTAAATATGTCCATGTATTGTATGCACCAGAGCGGCTGCCCTCACCCGGCAGATGTACTGGCTCTGGGGCCCAGGGGAGAAGGTCTTGGAGCGGATGATGGTGTTGCCCTGGAAGAAGGCATTCTGCTGGGGAACATGGTGGGTCCGACGCTCCTTTGGCCGGACCACCGAGGAGGAGACATGGTGGTGGTGGCCGGTACTGGTCTCCTTATTCACCTGGGGACGGAGCAGGAGAACAGTTTACAATGAAGGCTGTGTTTTACATAGTCAATCTTGGCTTACAAATGTACTGTTATGTTCAGTTCCAACTCTGATCAAGTCATTCTTAGTCAAGTCATACAGCACATTTGTTAGTCTGCATATCAATGAGTTTGCAGAACTGTTGAGTTTGATTCAAATGAACACACATGTTTTTACTCAAATACTTCCATTGAACATCATCTGGAAATAGGTCAAATAATATCAAATAAAATAGTATTCATATACAGTAGTATTTATAACAGTTAATGGAGTCTCCACATACCCTCTCAGCCAGGGTTCCTGTTCCAGTCGGTTTGGTTGTCACTTCCTCTCCCTCCCAATGGCTGCTGTCAGGATATAGCCCCTCCTCTTCCTCTAGAGGTCCTGCCCCCTCTATGTGGTCATCTTCTTCGTCTTCAAACACTTCACTGTGCCTGTACAGGGTTGAAACACTATCAGACCGACAGAGGGAGGGAGGTAAGGAGAGAGAGAGAGAGAGAGAGAGAGAGAGAGAGGGAGCAACCTGTCAGTTATTCACCTTGCCCATTCTACATGCGAGGGGCTGTGGGGGAGGAGGGGTGGTTAGTGTGCCTCTGGGCTTTCAAAAACTACACTCAATGCCTGAGCTTCTTCTCGTGGGAGAGGGGGAAGGGAGGGAACAATTATTCAACTGGGGGAGGTGAGTGTGTGTGAGACACAAGATCTCCCTCATTGACCGTGACGAGTACGGAAGAAGGGCCTGTCCTCTGTAGAGGTTATAATGGGGAGGAGAATAACAGGATAAAGGTTCTGTTGGTGAAGGGAGAGCTCACCATTCATCCTCCTCTGGGTCACCCTCCAGACTGCCTGCTACTCTCTCTGTGGTGGGGACAGAGCTCTGGAACACACGTTGTTACTCATCTGTTACATGCATTCATTACATACAGTATGTTTACACATTCATAACACTTCCATACAGATTCACCTTAACAGATCAATTTCCTTTTGAAATGCAGGCCATTGCTATAGATGAATGAATGTCTATGTTACCCTTTCAGACTGCCGAGCCGTCCCAGTCTTGTCCTTGTTATTGATCTGGGGCATGAAGGAGTAGCTGAGGAGGTTGTAGCTCTTGACACATCTCTCCCCAGAGGTGTTGACATCAGCCAGGCTTATCTGAGCACCAGCCTGCCCAGAGGACAGAAAGCCATACAATAGTTAAAAGGCAGTCTACTGAACGATGTTACACACTGTTGTAACCGACTTTCATGCTTGAGACAGTACGGAGTGTCAGGAAGGACAAAAAGCTCTTATCCACTAACAGCAATATACCACTGTTATATGACACAATGACAACACAATGGAAAGCTAAAAGGTATACATTGGAATTTCAATGTACACTTAGCAAATACACCACGTACAAGTGTTTGCACTGTCTGGGTGTGGACTGTTTGTTATGTTGATGCTGAATTGAGAGATGAGTGACAGACCAGGGACAGTCGTTACACTCACAAGACACTCCTCACGGCCAGACAAGCTGGTGTGGCATATGTCCACCCTCAGGGTCTTCTGCCGCAGGGCATTGTGGGCCATCTGGACACCGAAGACTTCGTTGACCTCCACAATGTCCTGGGGTAGAGAGCCGCGCGTCCGGAAGAGGCAGCAGGTGGACTCTGAGCACGGGAGCACCGCCACACGGATGTATCTATGGAGGAGACACACACAGTTAAACACCTCAAGACAATGTACACACAGATGCGTATACAGTTGAGGACAGAGGAAACATACAGTAATTGATGAGAAGTGGGAACAAAGACATCCACACACAGCATATGCACACAGTCATTGAAAAGGTGTTTTGAATAGCCAAGTAATGACAGTCATTCACTTCTAAAGCAAAGAGAAAAGGCAACTTTGCTATATACATTTTGTGGTCTGGTGGCAGTACGAGGACGCTGCAATTGGAGAGCTGCATGACGAACATGGTGAAGCGCTTGTCTTTCACCTCGTACTTCAGGCCCAATCTGACCTGGGCACAGCCTAGTGGTCCTCCCCTCTCCTCATAGCCCAGCAGCAGCTCTGCAGGGAGGACTGACCTGGGAAAAGTGACACGTACAAGGTTAGATCCACAAAGCTGCTATCAAATACAGTACCAGGAAGCAAAACCTTCCATTTGAAGTCATATCACTGATATTCTAGAGGGGACATCAGTCTGAACAGATCTGGCTACCAGACTTCAAACACCGCAGTAAGTTATGACAGGGACATGTATGTTGCCATCAGTTATGGCCCTCAGGTTCTAGGGTCAAACAGTTCAAACAAAACATAGTACTGCAGACAGCTTGTCTCTTTCTAATAGTAATAGATACATGAATAGATAAACCATCAGATCAAACCTCTCCAATTTGAGTTCTACCTTTCTGAATAACTTGATTTGACATACACATCTAGAAGTTACTGGGTATCCCGACCTAATCCCCCAAAAATTACAACATCGTGTTTGACCTTAATTACTGTATATACTGCACACCCTTCTAACATTAGTTAGGATAGGGGTGTTAATGAAGCACCATCTTTCCATTACTATCCGTGAAGGTTCAGGCTACTGAACATGGTCTTAAGTCTTGCTCCAGAGTAAAGCAATTAGGTAGACACCTCTCCTCCAGGTGACCCAATGGCCTTCTACTGTACCCACCTAGTCTCTGAAGGCTCATACACCCCGCTGTCACCCGCCACCGACTCATCAGACACTGCTGACATCACGCCCATCTTCTTATGCCCCGCCCCCATCGTCCCTCTGGCTTGCACTATGGCATCTAGGGGAAGAGGGGGTTGGAAGAGGAGAGGAAAACAGGGAGGAGAAGAGGAGTGTAGAGAAACACCTTGTCACAACCTTTCCCCCATGGCGGTCATGGGAACCGGTGCGGAGTTGCATAGCTGGAGTAAAACATACAGTTAACAGTGGGCTGTAACTTAACCCCCTCTCTCTCCCTCCTCACCCCGGTGTGCCCCCACTGGCAATCAGGTTTCAGGTGCAATCCTTGAATTCCTCACGAGGTGCACACACACACCTACTACAGTGGATGAGGTGGAAGCCTGACCTTTCAGTCCAATACATCACAAGCGCCTGCTAATACAGCTCTTCTCTTCCTCTCCTCTGTCTCTCTCTAGGTCACGCTAATACAGCCCTGTCTCTCTCTCTAGGTCACACTGTGCAGTCTAATACAGCCCTGTCTCTCTCTCTAGGTCACACTGTGCAGGCTAATACAGCCCTGTCTCTCTCTCTAGGTCACACTGTGCAGGCTAATACAGCCCTGTCTCTCTCTCTAGGTCACACTGTGCAGGCTAATACAGCCCTGTCTCTCTCTCTCTAGGTCACACTGTGCAGGCTAATACAGCCCTGCCCTGTCTCTCTCTCTCTAGGTCACACTGTGCAGGCTAATACAGCCCTGTCTCTCTCTCTAGGTCACACTGTGCAGGCTAATACAGCCCTGTCTCTCTCTCTAGGTCACACTGTGCAGGCTAATACAGCCCTGTCTCTCTCTCTAGGTCACACTGTGCAGGCTAATACAGCCCCCTCTCTCTCTCTCTAGGTCACACTGTGCAGGCTAATACAGCCCTGTCTCTCTCTCTAGGTCACACTGTGCAGGCTAATACAGCCCTGTCTCTCTCTCTAGGTCACACTGTGCAGGCTAATACAGCCCTGTCTCTCTCTCTAGGTCACACTGTGCAGGCTAATACAGCCCTGTCTCTCTCTCTAGATCACACTGTGCAGGCTAATACAGCCCTGTCTCTCTCTCTAGGTCACACTGTGCAGGCTAATACAGCCCTGTCTCTCTCTCTAGATCACACTGTGCAGGCTTGCCATTATGCAACTAAACATCTCCTACTACATCACCCATATACACTGAGTATACAAAACATTAGGGACACCTTCCTAATATTGAGTTGCACCCCCTTTTGCCCTCAGAGAAGTCTTAATTAGTTGGGGCATGGACTCTGCAAGGTGTCGAAAGTATTCAACAGGGATGCTGACTCCAATGCTTCCCACAGTTGTGTCAAGTTGGCTGGATGTCCTTTGGGTGGTGGACCATTCTTGATACACATGGGAAACTGTTGAGTGTGAAAAACCCAGCAGAGTTGCAGTTCTTGACACTCAAATTGGTGCGCCTGGCACTTACTACCATACCCCGTTCAAAGGCACTTATATATTTTGTCTTGCCCATTCACCCTCTGAATGGCACACATACACAATCCATGTCTCAACTGTCTCAAGGCTTAAAAATAATTTTTGAACCCATCTCCTCCTCTTCATCTACACTGATTGAAGTGGATGTAATAGGTGACATTAATAAGGAATCATAGCTCTCACCTGGATTCACCTGGTCAGTTTGTGTCTTGGAAAGAGCATGTTCTGTACACTCAGTGTATATTTACGTTCATATCTTAGTGTGTTGCTAACACTTGATATTTCTATGACTTGTAATGCGTTTTGTGTGGATCTTAAACATATTCATTCTTTACGGTTCACAATGGACATGAGGACCATACGGTCCACTATACACCAACACTACACAAGTCTACAGTAGCAGGTAATACAGAGCTTAAATAATATCAGATAGACAGAAAGTGACTGTACCTTTAAACATCTCTCCAGCTATGGTAGTGGCATCCTGCTCCACCCCTCCAGGGTGCTGCTGCTCCCCCTTGTCCAGCCCCAGCTCAGTCAGCCTGCTATGCAGCTCCATGTCCAGTCCCCCACCTGGGCCCCCTGGTCCCGCAAACCTCTCCCCGGAGAGGAATATAGAGTCCGTGACCAGCGGCGAGCAGGGCGGCGAGAGTGACGACATCGAAGACCTCGGTGACAGTGAACTGATCGACCTTGGCGTCTCTGATAGTCTCAGCGCCTGTAGCCTGGTTCTGGCCTCTGCTCCCCCACCGACAACACCCCCCTTGTCGCCCGCACTCTCTCCCCCAGCGACCACCTCGTGTTCGTGGATGGTGGTGATGGAGCTGGAGGGCCGGTAGCTGACCCCCGGGCCACCCTCCTGCAGTAGGGAGTCCAATTTGTTCTGGAAGTCTGGGTCTCCCAGCTCAGGCTGCTCCAGGTAAATATCTGTGAAGCTCAGGGAGGAGATGGAGCCAAGGGATGACGTGGTGGCCAAAGAGCCCCGGCTGGAGGTCAGAGAGCCACGGCTGCTGCCTGAGGAACACGACAGTGTGCTGGCCGAAAGACTGCAGGAAGAGAGATGGGGAGAAGGGAGGAGAGAGAGGCAGAGAGGAGAGGAGAGGGAGGGAGGGTTAGATGGGGAGGAAGATGGAAAGAACATTTGGACAGAAAGAAGGCATAGAGAGGGGAGATGGAGAGAAGAGAGAGAAAATCAGAGGAGAGGATGGGGAGGAGAAGAGAACAATACAGAAAGAGGGCAGAGAGAGAGAGAGAAAATTGGGGGCAGCAAAAAGGATGGAGCGAAAAGCAGAGTGGACGGGGATAAAGGGAGAGAGAGGACCACAGTGTTAGAAGAGCTAGGAGGGTACTCCAACCAAATTTTCCTCATTTTCTTCTCTGTTCCCCCATCTTTTGGCCCTCAGTAACTTCAAATGCAGTGTCTACTCGACAGAAAACATAGTAATTAAAGCTAGGCAAGCTCATTAGGAAAGACACAGGGGAGTTTCTCTGCATCTCAGCCCTTTGATGTATATCAGCTACAAACAGGATGAATTATGCATGATAAGAACAAAAACAGAGAGAAAGAGACTAACACTATTGTTGAAGTTATTTGTATGGAGAGCGCCTTTTGAAAATAGCTTTAATATATATGACTTCTTACAGAGACTTCACATCTTATAAAACACAGCTTCAGTTTCAGAGTCCATTTCTGAAACGCACACTCCTGTTTTAGAGCTGAAATTCAAATTGACTTTACAAAAACAGTGACTAAAGTATAGGACACATCTTGAGCTTTTAGAGTAAAGGTTAATGAACGCAATGTCCTATCCCTCTCTCATTCTCTTTTAAGACCAACAGTCCCTCATAGAACTGAATGAATCATACGAGCCACTCAGAAGATAAAATACTGTAGTCTAGAATCTTATGTGAATTTATAGAGCTCTATAAATGAAAGACGCTCCTTTAAGATGAGGTGAATGTAGACCTTTGAAGACCCTGGATTGAAGTTTGACTCCTTCCCCTCAAAGGGTTGTGGGTAAGCTCAAGGCACCAGGCAGGTTGTGAGGTAAATCTAAAATGCCAAGCCCTCCACAGTTAAAACATTGCCCATGTCTCCAAGGTCTTCTTATTCATTTTTCATTTGGAATGTGCACATTCAGTTGTGCAATAGGAGTTTACATTTTAAGTCGATACATTTACGTGATTGTGCCTCCTGAACTGGCAGCGTGGTAGTGCTGTGTTACAGCTGGGTGACAGTTGCTGAATGTGTTGTTTAGGTGAGTAAATGTACCTCTTGAGCTGAGTGTGTAATGATGAGGCCAGGCGAACCATCTCCTCCAGCTCTCTCACCAGCTTGTTCCTCTTACAGTGCAATCTTAATCTGATAGAAGACAAAACACCGGAAATGTTAGGTCAAAAAAATGATAATGCAAGCAGAAGAAACAGGCCCTATTCTACTTGGGTAATCAGAAAAAACAATCAACTACATGACCATACAATTACATAATTACAACATCTTAATACAATGTTCTTACAAACTAGAGTAATTACAGCATTATAAACAGTTATAAGAGCTAAAGGTTATTTTCTTCCTCAACGAGCAGATACTTCAAATATTAAACGAGCTTGTTAAAAAAGGCTATTTTGCGTCCACCCTACATCCCGTTTGTGATGCTCGAGTTACATATGGGAGAGAGAGATGAGTGGGGGAGAGTGAGAGATAAAAAAAGAAAATGAAAGAAAATTAGAGAAGGAAAGAGGATATATGGGGAAGTAAGAGAAATAAAAGAGAAAGAGCGAAAATAGGCATAATTGGTATAGTCTCCTTGGTTACCTCATCCAGAGTGCAGATTTCCAACCACTAAACAGTAAGTATGGACCTTAGATAAGGCCAGTTCCAGGTAAGAGGCTAGGGGGAGGGGCTTCTACACTACACTATCAATGTCTATGATCCAATCACAACCATGAACCAGGAATGTCATGAAAAAAGGCTATGCGGATCAAAGCATCCAACACAACAAAAAGAGCAGTGTTGTGTGTCTTTGAGTAACTCTTACACCAGGTCCCCATTAGGGAGTAGACCTTCTGGGTTTATGTAACAGTCATATTACTTACACCATGTCTTTTCACTCCAGTTAAAGCACAGAACAGTAGGTTGTTATCAGCAGGGCAGTGGGCCTTGCTCTGCCTATCTATTCCCTGTCAGTGAATATACTGTAGCCTAGTTCCAGCGGGGTTCCAATGTCCTCCTCTCTCCTTCATGCAACAGCCCCGCTGACCTGTTCCCTCGCTAGCATTAACAGGTGCTGTAGAAAACAAATGTAAAAATGCACTCTTTTTGTGAGGTGCTGACTAATGGAACACAAACTCCAAAAAGTGGCAAAAGTTCACTGAGAAGAGAGTGACTAATTTCATCTCCTGTATTATTGTATGTGACCATGATGCTTTCCTGGTGTGCAGCTCTGTTCCCTCTCTCATGTATCCCTCTTTCCCTGGCCGTGACTTTACCCAGGGAAGGAGTGATCACTCAATGTCTATAAGCCCCATGCTGACCAAGGTTTCCCCCACCTTTACTGCCTAAACAATTTAGCCTCACACTGTTCTAATTACACAATGTTGTGTTTGCTGCCCACCATGTTTGCAATGACTTTGCACCCCGCCAAGTAGCTATAAATCCTCTCCCCTCACCTCTCGGTCAGGGCCTTGCTCTGGTTGTCCCTGGCAGCCTGCAGGTCTCTCTCAAGCCTTTTCTTTTGTGTCTCTATCTTTTCCTGGTCATTGGGCACTTTCTTGCAAGGCTTGATGTATTGCAGCTCCTTGAGTAGCTCCTCCTTCTCATTGATGAGGATGAGGCGGTCACGCTCTGGGTCCAGCAGCCCTGGCCACGCCTCACTGTCCAGCTTGGCTATCTGCACCTCGATGGTGGCAATCCTGGAGGTAGAGAGAGGAGAGCATAGAGAGTGTATATTTAATGTTCTATTATGTTGTATTTATATGTTCTCCTTTTCTAAGGCCCTGCAATAGACTAGAGTCCAGGGGGTGTACTTGTACATCAAGCAGCCTGATGCTACAAAAACAGTAAACAGGCTCCTACGAGCCGTTCCGGCTCACACAAGCCAAGGATTCTTGTAAGGCTACTTAAGTCCTATTTAATCGTGTGGAGGAGAGAAGGTTTAAAAGAGATATGACTTCTAAGTCATTATAAGTGCTCATGAGCTAATCAAATGGCTACCCACACTATTTGCATTGCCCCCCCACCCTGCTCCCTCTTTTACACCACTGCTACTCTGTTATTATCTATGCATAGTAACTTTAATAACTCTACCTACATGTACACATTACCTTGACTAACCGGTGCCCCGCAGCATTGTACATAGACTTGCTATTGTTATTTTACTGCTGCTCTTTATTACTTGTTACTTATATAACTCAGCAAAAAAAGAAAACGTCCCCTTTTCAGGTCCCTGTCTTTCAAAGAAAATTTGTAAAAATCCAAATAACTTCACAGATCTTCATTGTAAAGGGTTTCAACACTGTTTCCTATGCTTGTTCAATGAACCATAAACAATTAATGAACATGCACCTGTGGAACGGTCTTTAAGACACTAACAGCTTACAGACGGTAGGCAATTAAGGTCACACTTTTCAGGGAAGTTACGAACCAATATACACAGGCAGTTAGGAAAGCAAAGGCTAGCTTTTTAAAACATAAATTTGCATCCTGTAGCACAAACTCCAAAATGTTCTGGGACACTAATGTCCATGGAGAATAAGAGCACCTCCTCCCAGCTGCCCACCACACTGAGGCTAGGAAACACTGTCACCACTGATAAATCCACGATAATTGAGAATTTCAATAAGCATTTTTCTACGGCTGGCCGTGCTTTCCACCTGACTAACCCTACCCCGGTCAACAGCCCTGCACCCCCCCCTCTCAGCAACTTGCCCAAGCCTCCCCATTTCTCCTTCACCCAAATCCAGATAGCCGATGTTCTGTAAGAGCTTCAAAATCTGGACCCCTACAAATCAGCAGGGCTAGACAATCTGGACCCTCTCTTCCTAAAATAATCTGCCACAATTGTTGCAACCCCTATTACTAGCCTGTTCAACCTCGCTTTCGTATCGTCTGAGATACACACATTTTGGAAAGCTGCTGCGGTCCTCCCCCTCTTCAAAGGAGGTGACAATCTAGACCCAAACTGTTACAGACCTATATCCATCCTACCCTGCCTTACTAAGGTCTTCGAAAGCCAAGTTAACAAATAGATCACCAACCATTTCGAATCCCACCGTACCTTCGCCACTATACAATCTGGTTTCAGAGCTGGTCATGGGTGCACCTCAGCCATGCTCAAGGTCCTAAACAATATCAAAACCGCCATTGATAAGAGACAATACTGGTGCAGCCGTATTCATCGACCTGGCCAAGGCTTGACTCTGTCAATCACCACATTCTTATCGGCAGACTTAACAGCCTTGGTTTCTCAAATTACTGCCTCGCCTGGTTCACCAACTACTTCTCCGACAGAGTTCCTTGTGTCAAACCGGAGGGCCTGTTGTCCGGACCTCTGGCAGTCTCTATGGGGGTGCCATAGGGTTCGATTCTCGGGCCAACTCCTTTCTCTGTATACATCAATGATGTCGCTCTTGCTGCTGGTGATTCTCTGATCCACCTCTATGCAGACGATAACATTCTGTATACTTCTGGCCCTTCTTTGGACATTGTGTTAATTAACCTCCAGACGAGCTTCAACGCCATACAACTCTCCTTCTGTGGCCTCCAACTGCTCTTAAATGCAAGTAAAACTAAATGCATGCTCGTCAACCGATCGCTGCCCGCACCTGCCCGTCCGTCCAGCATCACTACTCTGGACGGTTCTGACTAAGAATATGTGGACAACTACAAATATCTAGGTGTTTGGTTAGATTGTAAACTCTCCTTCCAGACTCACATTAAGCATCTCCAATCCAAAATGAAATCAAGAATCCTTCACTCATGCTGCCAAACATACCCTTGTAAAACTGACTATCCTACCGATCCTTGACTTTGGCGATGTCATTCACAAAATAGCCTCCAACACTCTACTCAGCAAATTGGATGCAGTTCATCACAGTGCCATCCGTTTTGTCACCAAAGCCCCATATACTACCCACCACTGCGACCTGTATGCTCTCGTTGGCTGGCCCTCGCTTCATATTCGTTGCCAAACCCACTGGCTCCAGGTCATCTATAAGTCTTTGCTAGGTAAAGCCCCACCTTACCTCAGCTCATTAGCTCATTGGTCACCATAGCAGCCACACTCCAGCAAGTATTTTTCACTGGTCACCCCCAAAGCCAATTCCTCCTTTGGCCGCCTTTCCTTCCAGTTCTCTGCTGCCAATGACTGGAACGAATTGCGAAAATCACTGAAGCTGGAGACTCATATCTTCCACTCTAACTTTAAGCACCAGCTGTCAGAGCAGCTCACAGATCACTTCACATAGCCCATCTATAAATAGCCCATCCAACTAACTCATCCCCATACAGTTATTTTTTTTTTGCTCCTTTGTATCTCTACTTGCACATTCACCTTCTGCACATCTATCACGCCAGTGTTTAATTGCTAAATTGTAATTATTTCCACACTACGGCCTATTTATTGCCTTATTGCCTGTAACCTTATCTTACCTCATTTGCACACACTGTATAGACTTTTCTATTGTGTTATTGACTGAATGTTTGTTTATTCCATGTGTAACTCTGTTGTTGTGTGTGTCACACTGCTTTGCTTTATCTCGACTAGGTCACAGTTGTAAATGAGAACTTCTCAACTAGCCTACCTGTTTAAATAAAAGGTCAAATTAAAAAATGTAAAAAACAGTTATGAAAACTTAGGACACTAAAGAGGCCTTTCTACTGACTCTGAAAACCCCCCCAAAAAAAGATGCCCAGGGTCCCTGCTCATCTGTGTGAACGTGCCTTAGGCATGCTGCAAGGAGGCATGAGGACTGCAGATGTGGCCAGGGCAATACCTTGCAATGTCCGTACTGTGAGACGCCTAAGACAGCACTACAGGGAGACAGGATGGACAGCTAATCTTCCTCGCAGTGGCAGACCACATGTAACAACACCTGCACAGGATCAGTACATCCAAACATCACACCTGCGGGACAGGTACAGGATGGCAACAACAACTGCACGAGTTACACCAGGCACGCACAATCCCTTCATCAATGCCCAGACTGTCCTCAATAGGCTGAGAGAGGGTGGACTGAGGGCTTGTAGGCCTGTTGCAAGGCAGGTCCTCATCAGACATCACTGGCAACAACGTCGCCTATGGGCACAAACCCACCGTCGCTGGACCAGTCAGGACTGGCAAAAAGTGCTCTTTACTGACGAGGTGCAGTTTTGTCTCACCAGGGGTGATGGTCAGATTCGCGTTTATCGTCGAAGGAATGAGCGTTACACCGAGGCCTGAACGATTTGGAGGTGGAGGGTCTGTGATGGTCTGGGGCGATGTAGCACAGCATCATCGGACTGAGCTTGTTGTCATTGCAGGCAATCTCAAAGCTGTGCGTTGCAGGGAAGTTGCATCCACCTCCCTCATGTGGTAGCCTTCCTGCAGGCTCATCCTGACATGACCCTCCAGCATGACAATGCCACCAGCCATACTGCTCGTTCGGTGCGTGATTTCCTGTAAGACAGGAATGTCAGTGTTCTGCCATGGCCAACGAAGAGCCCGGATCTCAATCCCATTGAGCACGTCTGGGACCTGTTGGATCGGAGGGTAAGGGCTGGGGCCATTCCACCCAGAAATGTCTGGGAACTTGCAGGTGCCTTGGTGGAAAAGTGGGTAACATCTCACAGCAAGAACTGGCAAATCTGGTGCAGTCCTTGAGGAGGAGATGCACTGCAGTACTTAATGCAGCTGGTGGCCACACCAGATACTGACTGTTACTTTTGATTTTGACCCCCCTTTGTTCAGGGACATTATTCCATTTCTGTTAGTCACATGTCTTTGGAACTTGTTCCATTTGTCTCAGTTGTTGAATCTTATGTTCATACAAATATTTACACATGTTAAGTTTGCTGAAAATAAACACAGTTGACAGTAAGAGGATGTTACTTTTTTTGCTGAGTTTATATATAGACTGATGGGTTGTGTTGAGAATGAGTCATCTGGGTTACACAAGTTACCTTCTATTTGCTTCTTCATACTTCAGGCTCAGTCGCACTTTCTCTGCCAAGTTGTTGGTGTTGGTCACAAACTATATCAAACAAAAATCAAGGTGTGTGACAAAGCTACATTCTGATCAATTAGTGACGCAACCAGTGCATTGTAACCTTGTTCCTGTTCATTAGGGCACACCAAAGGGAAACATTTTGAGACGGAAAATTAAAACAAAGCATTTCCTATTGGACAAGTCCAGGTATTCCCTCACAATTTCAGTCTATTGTCTTCCGTGCCAACTGAACAGACCCCCCTCACCTCAGCAGGTATGTTGGTCTGGGATCCGGCTTCGGAGTAGAGGCGGGGGATGTACAGCTCAGAGTTGGCCAGGGAGGGGCTGCTGCCCCACAGGTCAGACTGAGAACCCACCGAGTCCAACTGGAAGCCATCCTTAAGCACTGCTAGTTTCTACAGGGAGAGGAGACCGACACATACAGGCTTAACAAAATCAGAGATAGTGAAATCAAAATGGAATAGTATGTTTTATGTCCTTTGCTGCGTGTCTTATATTCACAAAGCTCCTATCCTATGGTATAAATCTATAACACATATCATCATCATAGAGATAGGCAGTTACCTTTATCTCTGTCTAAAAGGAAACACCAACATAAAGTGTCTTAATATGGTGTTGGGCCACCATGAACCAGAACAGTTTCAATGCACCGTGGTTTAGATTCTACAAGGGTCTGGAACTCTGTTGTAGGGATGCGACACCATTCTTCCACAATACATTCCATAACTTGGTGTTTTGTTAATGGTGGTGCAAAACACTGTCTCAGTTGCCACTTCAAAATTTTCAATTGGGTTGAAGCCTGGTGACTGACATGGCATACATCATTTTCATATTTATCAAACCATTCAGTGCTCTGTGGATGGGGGCATTGTCATGCTATGGGGGCATAACCATGGTACCCAAAATAATGGCCTGCCCTAGATTTTTATACATGACCCTAAGCATGATGGGATGTTATTTTCTTAATTATTTCAGGAACCACACCTGTGAGGAAGCACCTGCTTTCAATATACTGTTTCCCCCAAATACTCATGCATTTCAATATTTTGGCAGATACTTGTAGACGAGTACATTGCATAAAGATGTGTTTTTGAAATGGGAAACCTTTTCGCAACAGTGGCCAAAAACAGTAGGCTACTTTTAAATCTGTGCTGGTCTTTAAGGTTGTTGATAGATTTCAGACATGGCTCAGCACTGAAACATGGAGTGGAATAAACCTTATCTTGACTATTGTAAACAAGTAGAAACAGCAAAGAAGACTGCCACCGAGGCTCCCCTTGGACACAATGCTGACTGAGTAGGGCAGGCTTCATAGAGTACAGTTACATGCACAATGATACGATTGTGAATGGTCAGAATAATACACTGAAATATAAGCAACATGTAAAGTGTTTGTCTCATGAGCTGAAATTAAAGATCCCAGAACTTGTCCATACTCACAAATTGCTTATTTCTCAAAAAACGTGCACAAATTGGTTTACATCCCTTTTAGTGAGCATTTCTTCTTGTCAAAATAATCCAGCCACCTGACAGGTGTGGCATATCAAGAAGCTGATTAAACAGCATGATCATTTCACAGGTGAACCTTGAGCTGGGGACAAGAAAAGGCCACTCTAAAATGTACAGATTTGTCACACAACACAATGCCACAGACAACTCAAGTTGAGGGAGCATGAAATTGGCATGCTGACTGCAGGAATGTCCACTAGAGCTGTTGCCAGGGAATTGAATGTTAATTTCTCTACCATAAGCTGCCTCCGTCGTTAAGAGAATTTGGCATAAAGTCCAACCGGCATCACAACCGCAGACCACCTCACCAGCCCAGGACCTCCACAGCCGGCTTCTTCACCTGCAACATTGTCTGAGACCAGCCAATCATGTGAAATTTATTTCAATTGCCCGATTTCCTTATATGAACTGTAACTCAGTAAAATCATTCCAAATTGTTGCATGTTGCATTTTTGTTCCACAAAGATCGATTTATACACACACAACGTTCATCAGCCTACCTTATGGGACTTCGATAAATGCCAAAAATAGCCAATCAAAATAAACGTTCTACCACAGTGACCATGTTTTTTTTGTGGCGCCTATTTGATTCTGAGTTCGGACATACAGTGCCATTGGAATGTATTCAGACCTCTTAACTTTTTCCACATTTTGTAACAGCCTTATTCTAAAATGCATTGTTTTTTCCCCCTCATCAAATCTACTCCATAATGACAAGCAAAAACAGATTTTTGAACATTTTGCTAATTTATTACAAATTTAAAACTGAAATAACACATTTACATAAGTATTCAGACCCTTTACTTAGTACTTTGTTGAAGCACTTTTCAGGTCTCTCCAGAGATGTTCGATCGGGTTCAATTCAGGTTCAAGTCCGGGCCCTGGTTGGGCCACTCAAGGACATTCAGAGACTGAATGTCCTTGAGTGTGTGGTCTTGGCTGTGTGCTTAGGGTCATTGTCCTGTTTGAACGTGAACCTTCGCTCCAGTCGGAGGTCCTGAGCGCTCTGGAGCAGGTTTTCATCAAGGATCTCTCTGTACTTTGCGCAGTTCAACTTACCCTCGATCCTGGACTAGTCTCCCAGTCCCTGCCGATGAAAAACATCCCCAGAGCATGATGCTGCTACCACCATGCTTCACCGTAGGGATGGTGCCTGGTTTCCTCCAGATGTGAAGCTTGGAATACAGGCCAAAGAGTTCAATACTGGTTTCATCAGACCAGAGAATCTTGTTTCTCATGGTCTGAGAGTATTTAGGTGCCTTTTGGCAAACTCCAAGCGGGCTGTCTTTTACTGAAGAGGTGGCTTCCATCTGGCCACTCTACCTTAAAGGCCTGATTGGTAGAGTGCTGCAGAGATGGGAGAAACTTCCAGAAGGACAACCATCTCCACAGGAGGAACTCTAGAGCTCTGTCAGTGACCATCAGATTCTTGGTCACCTCCCTGACCAATGTCTTTCTCCCCCGATTGCTCAGTTTGGCCAGGCGGCCAGCTCTAGGAAGAGTCTTGGTGGTTCCAAACTAGTTTCATTTAAGAATGATGGAGGCCACTGTGTTCTTGGGGACCTTCAACGCTGCAGACATGTTTTGGTACCCTTCCCCAGATCTGTGCCTCGACACAATCGTTTCTCAGAGCTCTACGGACAATTCCTTTGACCTCATGGCTTGGATTTTGCTCTGACATGCACTGTCAACTATGGGACCTTACATAGAGGTGTGTGCCTTTCTAAATCATGTCCAATCAATTGAATTTAGCACAGGTGGACTCCAATCAAGTTGTAGAAACATCAAGGATGATCAATGGAAACAGGATCAAACAGGAACAACACCTGAGTTCATTTTTGAGTTTCATCGCAAAGGGTCTGAATACTTATATAAAATAAGGTATGTTTATTTTTTTATACATTTGCAAAATATCTACAAACCAGTTTTTGCTTAGTCATTATAGGGTATTGTGTGTAGATTGCTGAGGAAAAACATTTCAATCCATTTTAGAATAAGGCTGTAACAAACAAAATGTTGAAAAAGTAAAGGGGTCTGAATACTTTCCGAAGGTAACGTATACTCTACATCACCAGAAGTATGTGGACACCTGCTCGACAAACATCTCAATCCAAAATCATGGACATGAATATGTAGTTGGTCCCCCATTTGCTGCGTAACAGCCTCCACTCTTCTAGGAAGGCTTTCCACTAGATATTGGAACATTGCTGTGGGGACTTGCTTCCACACAGCCACAAAAGCATAGTGAGGTCGGGCACTGATGTAGGGAGATTAGGCCAGGCTAGCAGTCGAAATTCCATTTCATCCAAAAGGTGTTTGATGGGGTTGAGGCCAGGGCTCTGTGCAAGCCAGTCAAGTTCTTCCACACAGATCTCGACAAACCATTTCTTTATTCGCCTCGCTTTGTGCACAGGAGCACGGTCATGCTGAAACAGGAAAAGGCCTTCCAACTTTGTGGCAATAGTTTGGAGAAGCACAGAATCGTCTAGATTTCCCTTCACTGGAACTAAGGGGCCTAGCCCAAAACATGAAAAACAGCCCCAGAGCATTATTCCTCCTCCACCAAACTTTACAGTTGGCACTATGCATTTCGGGCAGGTAGTGTTCTCCTGGCATCCGCCAAACCCAGATTCGTCCGTCGGACTGGCAGATGGTGGAGCGTAATTAATCACTTCAGAGAACGTGTTTCCACTGCTCCAGAGGCCAATGGAGCTTTACACAATTCCAGCCGACACTTGGCATTCCGCATGGAAACCCATTTCATGAAGCTCCCGATGAACAGTTCTTCTGCTGACGTTGCTTCCAGATGCAGTTTGGAACTCAGTAGGGAGTGTTGCAGAGGACAGAAGATTTTTACGCGCTTTGCGCTTCAGCACTCGGAGGTCCCACTCCTAGCCGTTTCCACTTCACAATAACAGCACTTACAGTTGACCAGGGTAGCTCTAGCTGGGCAGAAATTTGACCAAATGACTTGTTGGAAAGGTGGCATCCTATGACGATGCCACGTTGAAAGCCACTGAGCTCTTCGGTACAGGCCATTCTACTGACAATGTTTGTCTATGAGGATTGCATGGCTGTGTGCTCGATTTTCTTTTTTTTACACTTGTCAGTAAGGGATGTGGCTGAAATAACAGAATCCAATCATTTGAAGGGGTTTCCACATACTTTAGGCCATGTAGTGTAAAGTTTATATGTGAAACCAATTTCTATAGATGCACACTTTGTTCTTCTGAAATCACTTCGGTCGCGCAAAAGGAGGAAGTTTGTGCTAGAACATGTGCGGATCAAATAAACCGCTTTCACGCTGATTAAGGCGTTTCAAAGATTGCTCAGAAAATCAGGTGTTTTAATCTGCATATGCTTACTTAAAATATGACCTTACGCCGATTAAGATAAGCAAAGTAAGGTGTTTACATGACTAATGCCATAATTCGTCTACTGCCACAATCAGTTTAATATCTAATTATATGATCATGTAAACGTACTCACACACTGCAGTCAGACAGACACTGCAAAGCCAACACACATACAACTGAACTGTCAGTGGCAGAAGGCTGGGGGGGAGAGAGAATCATGGGGGCTATGCATTATTAAACACAACCCAGCCCCTACTAACAAACACTTTGTTGTTTTCTACAGCTGCTGCCACCAAGAATAAAAACGGGTCATGTGTGTGTGTATATATATATATATATATATACACACATCTCACCCCACATTTCCTAAGCGGAGTTGGGAGCATGAAGTAGGCAGGCGAATACCACCCACACACTCCTCTGTCTCAGCTTCTAAGTCTCAGCCTGCATCATTGACTGAGCAGCAAAGTCATGGCAGGAATATGTATGAGTCTGTTCGTCTGCCGAGGGGACGCAGGGACATGAGGGGAGACGGAGAAGTTGCAGGGGACAGAGGAAAAGAGGGAGGGTGATGCCCCAGCGGAGGGAAAACTGAGCAGTGTGAGACGAAGAGGTATCCGTCTACCAGAGACTGAGAGATGTGCGTTCCTGGTGTAACTCGGGCAGTCATTGCTGCCATCCTGTACCCGTCCCGCGGGTGTGATGTTTAGATGTACAGATCCTGTTCAGGTGTTGTTACATGTGGTCTGCCACTGAGGACGATCAGCAGTCCGTCCTGTAGTGCCGTCTTAGGCGTCTCACAGTACGGACATTGCAATTTATTGCCCTGGCCACATCTGCAGTCCTCATGCCTCCTTGCAGCATGCCTAAG
This sequence comes from Oncorhynchus tshawytscha, assembly GCF_018296145.1. Taxonomy (NCBI): domain Eukaryota; kingdom Metazoa; phylum Chordata; class Actinopteri; order Salmoniformes; family Salmonidae; genus Oncorhynchus; species Oncorhynchus tshawytscha. Next base: position 24,199,840 of record NC_056458.1, read on the forward strand.
GCACGTTCACGCAGATGAGCAGGGACCCTGGGCATCTTTCTTTTGATGTTTTTCAGAGTCAGTAGAAAGGCCTCTTTAGTGTCCTAAGTTTTCATAACTGTGACCTTAATTGCCTACCGTCTGTAAGCTGTTTGTGTCTTAACGACCGTTCCACAGGTGCATGTTCATTCATTGTTTATGGTTCATTGAACAAGCATGGGAAACTGTGAAGTTATTTGGATCTTTACGAATTATCTTTGGCCAGGGTCCTGAAAAGGGGATGTTTCTTTTTTTGCTGAGTTTCTCTCTACACACAACACCTGACTGCCATCCCATCTTATCCATTCATCAACCTCATCCCCCGCTCCTCCCATCAAATCAATGTTTATTTGTCACGTGCGGCAAATACAACACGTGTAGACCTTACAGTGAAATGCTTACTTCCAAGCCCTAACCAATAGTGCAATTTAAGTTAAAAAAATATAGGTATTAGGTAAACAATAGATAGGTAAAGAAAAAAATGAGTGAAAATAACAGTAGCGGTGGCTATATACAGGTGGTACCGTCCCTGCTTACCTGCATGAGCTCCTGTTTCTCCTTCTCCCCGGAGCTGATGGCGTCCCGGATGGACTTGACCTCGTTCAGGGTGGCCTGCTCATCGTGAAGCTTGACACCGTAAGGCACGCTGGACACCTTGTGGTTGATCCTGGAGGGAGTGGAAACAAGTCAGAGAGTGAGTTATTAAACAGTCTTCAAATAGTACACCTGAAGATGTGCTATCTGAGTTGTACATTTTTGCTCTCAGATTATTATTCTATAGTTTGTTGAAGAGGGATGTTGTTTACAAAAACACATTTCATTTTCACTATGATAATCCTACTGTGCCACTTTCAAACCATCCTGATCTAATCTAGACAGGAGTGACCAATAAGAAACTATGGATCCATTACAGGAGTCAAACTGGATTTAAAGGGCCACAGGTGTAGAGAGAGAGGAAAGAGCCCGTCAGCGACACAGGGAGAGAGACCATCCATTAGTGGCGGCAGCAGCATATATGTAAAGCCAGTCATCAGCAAGTCATGCGTGCAGCAGAACAACAGGTCTCTCCACATTCTTACAAGAGCAAAGGAGGGCGGGAGGGTGCATGCTAGGGAGGGGAGCAGCACTCCTCCATTACAGGCCAAGGAGAACTAGAACAAATGAAGCCTCTGTAAGCCTTTTCCACCTGGCTGTTAGAATAGATCCTCTTATTCTATTTCAGACTTATGTTATAAAGATCCTAAGGTATTTTCTTTGGGAAAAGAGAGTTTAGGACTGACATAGGATGTTAGTTTGTTAGTATATTATTGTTGTTTCATGAGGGTTGGTAAATGTCTTTGATATCAAATGAAGGTCACGGAAGAATGGATCGGAATCCAATAGAACCACTATGTATCTTGTCGTTCATTTACAAAAACAAACATCACAGAAATGAGCCAGGACACAGCTTTTTCCACAACACACATTGTAGAAGCTGCACATCAGGCACTCCAAGAGAATTGTGTTTCGCAGGCAAAAATAGGGATATTTGACCCTTTTGAAGGTCATGCTTGAAATTACAATTGGAATCACTGTCTATGTAAATGGCAGCGAGTTGCCATTTCGACTATAGTGAGATGTGAGGGCCTCGAGGTTGTTGATGTGTTGACAACTGGAATCTTTCTGCAACTGTATGGAAAAAGCAGAAGCCTACTATTATGAAGTGTGATTGTGTAACGAGGTTGGGTTGCACTTACTCTTTCAGCGTTTCAAAGCCCTGCTCTTTGTACTGCAACTCTTGTTTCATGCAGGCTAGGTCTCTCTTCAGCTTATTCACCTAAAGGAGACAAACACACAGGACTATAGTTATTTCACTGAAATGAAATGTCCAGGTCAAAATACTATTGATTACTGGGAATATGATAATATTCAGCATAGTCACCTGAGAGAAACACACAGTATACATTTACTGAAATAAAAAATGTCCAGTTGCAATACAATTGATTATTTGGCTATATTTGGGAACAGCTGATTCAAATAGAACCGATCGTGTTTGTGCCTTGCAGAAAAAGAATTAGGATATAACTGATAATGCACCTGATCGTATCTAATCTGATTAAATATGATATGATTAAAACAAAACATTGGGGGGGGAAAATCGACAAAATAATCCAACAGTGTATTACTGTTACGCAACACCAACTGGCAGCTCTGGGAAGCGTCCCAAAATTGTGCCCTATGTAGTACACTGCTTTTGACCAGAGTCCTATGGTCCCTGGTCAAAAGTAGTACACTATATAGGGAATAAGGTGCCATTTGGGACGCAAGCCTGGGTGCAGTTCTCAGACAAAGATGTCACTTACACACATTCCTCCTTTACAATGAGAAAGAGAGTTGGACACTCAGTCACTTAGCAACAGCCCGTTGGACTAAGCCTATTTCATGCACTAATGTCTGCTTAGGGATGAGAATTAAGCCCCAACAGAAGACTTAAGAACATATGGGTATACACATCCATTCCTAATGTGACTGAACATAAGTAATGCAGGCCATAAATAAAGTACAGAGACGGTGTAAAAAAGTGTTTTTGTACTACTTACAAAAATGTTTTATAGTACTACTGATATTGATTACTGCGTTGTTGGGAAAGCGCATGCAACAAAGGCATTTCATTGTACTTGTGAACGTGACAAACTTGAAAGAGTTGTTTCTTACCCTACTTTTGGAAGTGACAATCTCGGCTTTGAGGATTTCTGGGTCATATTTACTGCTGGAGGATGATCTGGAATTCACTGCGGGAGATAAGATGAGAGGGTGAGCCGGGGCGTTATCTAATCCACTACATCGCTTTATTCAACTTCAAGGCCCTTCTCATCAATTCCCTACGTATTATCAAAGAACTTTAAATCACCACTTCAAGTCTGAGGAACAACAGAGGATTACGCTTAGGAATGGAGTCAAGTTAAGTATTGTAGCGTGTATTAAAACTTTATTTTAAATGTTTTATAACTGACAACTTGAGTAAACTATGATGAGCTGCAATTCTATGATCAAATTTATTTGCACCTACCCAACAGAGATGTCAAACACTTTGCATCACTCAGAAGACTAAAAGACTGGTCTTATAAAAGACTACCCCCATCACTCTAGTTCTCTTCCCCATTGCCACCTAGCCCCTTCGGTCACCCAATAACCCTGTCTCCCCTGGCTTGTCCCGGTCCTTACAGCTGGTCTGGGAGGTGGACCTGTCCCTCCAGGCGTTGTTGAGCTGGAGGTACTCTTGCTGGGCCAGGCGCAGGCGCTGCTCCTTCACCTGGTAAATCTCCTTCTGGGCGCTCAGCGCGTCCTTGGCCACGTCCAGGTACTCCCGCAGCATGACCTCCTGCTCCCGCTGCCACTGGGCCCGCGGGTCCTCCAGCTGAGTGCTCTCTGATGGGGGAAGAGAAGGGGATGAGGAAAGACGGATCAATTGGAGAGGACAGGGAGACAGAACATAAGAAACAAGAATGGATGAGATCATATTTTTTGCTAATCACAATTTTGGATCATGATTTGACCGGTCATGTTTTTCCCACAAATGTGTGATGAATATGGGTGCAGGAAGCTTTAGTTATGGAGTATTGTATATCTGGACTCACTTGTGTTATGATCCACATAGTAGGCCCCGACATTGGGGTCGTAGGCTTCCTCCCAACCCACAGGCAGCTCATCTCCAATGCAGTCAGCAAATGTCAGAGGTTTAGTCTGCCTGAAAAATCACACACAAGAAACAGTCAACTAATGGTAATAATTAGAGAGGTGTCACAGCAAAAGTAAAATCAGGATGACCATGCCAAGATAGTGGGCCATCCAGAGTATATGTCAAGATAGATAATTTGGTTGTCGCGGGGGGGCTACCACCATTGCTATGTGTGTGTGTCTCCCTCTCTCTCTCTAATAGGGGGGGTCTAGTTAGAATGGGTCGCTATTCACCTCTGGCTTGCAAAGCACAATAGCCGGAAGCTGGGGCCTGGCATTCCACAAGTAGCGTTAACACATCGCCTGGAGGTTTCTGAGGCAACCAATCCAGGCCTTCCAACACAAGGCCAGAGTTCTGGATCACAGGAGACCCAGGAGTACCTCAGTGGCCACCACACACAAAGCACCTCAAAGCACTCACCAACAGGACCAATGTGCTAACGAAAAAAGTGAAGGGGCCTATTTGCTGAGTAACGGTCCAAAAATCAGCCTCTCTGGGTCTTTACATTAGCTGATTTGGATAGGCTACGGTTGTCTTTTCCATGCTGCTCTAACTTGGCACAACCAGGATCACAATTGAATCCTAATTCTTCACATAGCTCCTATAATATAAAACCCTGTGCTAAAGGACAGAATACAAATTATGCTAATGTTAATTTTTTTGACAGAGTTATCAGCTTTAAATAGGCCCAGAGCATAGCGTGAGGCACTCACTGGTTGTTCATTGGAATGCAAGACCTCTTCCAGTCTGTCTGAAGAGGACGACACCAGGCTAAACATCTCTTCATCTCTTCAGACAGTGAAGAATCTTAAATAACACATTTTTGGGTAGTGAGTGACACACCTAAGACTACTATAATTGTCTTTTGTGACCCACAAGATAAAATAAATTCTGTTTCTTTACAGCGTTATCCATAAACTGTGTGATCCAGGAAAAACCAGCCATAACCACACATTAGGAAAGCACTCCCCTGGAGGGCAGGGTTGATCAACATTCTATTTTTGTTGAACTGTGTGAGATCCTTACAATACTGGTTGTGGGCCTATATAGCAAGAGCGGCTTTCTGAGGCCCTAGTTGATGATTCTACAGGTTTAATCTCTAGCTAAGTGTTTCACACAAAGACCGGGGGTCTGGCATTTCCTGGTGAGCAGCAGTATTACAAGTTAGTTGAGTGAATGTCGGTGGTGAAAAACAATAGGCAGGTTCGCAAACAAAGTCAAACACCCTGGCCCATGCCCTAACGCAAAGCGACAAAGCGTGCAGCCGAATGCAAACATGCGGGAGCATAACTGAGTCAGAGACTTTCAGTCAAAGCACTATACATTCCTCAAGTCAAATTTATGAGGCTCCAACCTACATTTCATAGCGCTCAAGGTCCAACAATAAAGTAGAGCTGCTAGTTGCTTCAGCTCCCCCCTGGCAACGGCTCAGTATCTGGGAGATAACATTCCATTCACCTGACAGAATGGGTTGGGTGCGTCACCATGAGGGTGGATAAACAATATGGCTGGCTGAGGTATGTGAATGCAGCCAAGAGATACTGACATGGCAGGGGCTCATTAGATGCATGTATGCATGCATACTGAAAAAAATGTATAAAACGCAACATACAACATTTAGAAAGATTTCACTGAGTTACAGTTCATATAAGGAAATTAGTATATTGGGAGCCAGGCACACCCACTGGGTAGCTAGGCCCAGCCAATAAAAATGAGTTTGAGGCAGCACATTTTCCACCAATAGGGCTGCCCAGTCTAACGGGAATTCATTATCATGATCAGGAGGCAGCAGGTAGCCTAGTGGTTAGAGCGTTGGACTAGTAACTGAAAGATTGCAAGATCGAATCCCCAAGCTGACAAGGTAAAAAAAAAAAAAATGTTGTTTTGCCTCTGAACAAGGCAGTTAGCCTAGCATCCTAGGAACAGCAGGTTGTCTTCCTAGGCTGTGGATCCTAGGCCATCATTGAAAATAAGAATGTGTTCTTAACTGACTTGCCTAGTTAAATAAAGGTAAACATAAAATAAAAACATAACTCTGCATCAGCTGTTTCTTTCCACTGCATGTGAAAGTCCAATGACAGTTTTGGGCCAGTATGGATGTCAGGTTATTTCAGTCCGAGTCCACTAATTTGAGAATGACTGGCTCATCTCAGTTTTAGTATTCTGGGCTGGCTTCATTCTACTGTGCCCCAACAGACCAGTGAACAGTTTAGGAGATGGGCCTATGAAGTACAGTAGACAGCCTGTCACTGTAAAGGGTCTATGTTCCTCACTTGACTTAACCCCTCGCCTCCCATTGTTGTCGTTGTTGTAAAGAAATGCATGCATGACTCCAGAAATGGAGAGGTTATACATGAATCCATTCCGGTACTGACACAGGTTTCCATATGCTAGTTACAAGTTTTCAGGGCCTCATGCTGTATTTTGACCCTGTGCACCTTGGCAAGCAGTGAAAGGGATTTTAAATCATCAGTCTTTACTTTACCAGCCTCTGTGCTCAACCCTCCTCAGCTGTGCATTTTAGGGATGTCTGTTAAGGTTTGTTCTTGCCAGCTTGTTCTTGCTTCTACCAAGCCAACCTGTGGCAATTCACCGGGGAGGTGGGCAGATTGGTGGCCTTGTGTCTGTCATGTTCTTGGTCTTATAATGAAGACTGCAATAATGACAGCCACCAAGGGAAAACAGGACTGGCTTTTGACACAAAGCCTATTTTCAAATCTTGCAATATAATATTAAAGCCGATCCTTATCCTAAAACAAAGCAGAATAAAACTATAAAAACTCCCATAATCTCAAGAATTCCAGAATTAAGCTTTTAAAGAGATTTTGTGTCAAAGTCTGGGGGGACTCAAGTAACTGGTAAAATTATATTAGTTCCAGTCTATGGTTGACAGTGTGTTTCTGTACAAATTAATTTCCCTCTCATGACGCCCTTCTAAGCACTACATGCTTTGTACTGTAAATGGGGTCCACCCTATGTTCCATTAATACCCAATGAACCAAATGTAATCAAAATTGGCACAAATGCGTATTGTCCGAATAATTTGTATTGTAATAAAAATTTGGCCTTGTTTGGGGACAAAGATCATTAGAATAATACCCAGTGTGCTTTGCAAGTGTTCATTTTCACATAAAAGCATCTGCTATATGACAAATGTTATCACTAATAGGGCCATCACACTTGACACAAATGGAGTACATTTGGGGTGATAGCTGCTATAAAAATGGTATAGAAAGTATTTTGAAACTTTAACTTAATACAAAATGCATTGCATTCAGGCCAGTGAAATACAAATTACACAAAATACTCTAAAGTAATTGAAAGACTTAGTTCAAAAACATGTAACATAAATACTGTCCATCTCTGTTCCATCAAGCAACAGTGGATAAACTCACCAAAATACGTATACATCAAGGGTATGAGAAATAAACTGTAAACTATGTCCCCCCCAATATAATACCATACCTGTCTCTTGGATCAATCCAACTAGTAGCGTGTTTGATGTGGTCGATGAAGTAGACTTTCCCGTCAAAATCCCGGGCTTCTTCCCAACCCTCTGGTAGTGGTAACTCCTTCCTTGGCATGTCAGACGAGTCTCCATGTAATTTTCTCTGCAAGTCCTCTAAATTCTATTGAAGGTAAACAATGTCTTGTGTGAAGCATCTTAAAATCCCAAATCTGAAAACCATCACTTGGTTCCAATTCCCAAATTCTGGATTGTGTGCGTGTCGGACTACATGATAATCCATAACGTCTCGCAGTGCATGTTCTCAGTACGAGTAGAAATGTTTGCCAAACAGTGGTAATTTCTTTAATGTAACAATCTTTCCAGTACAGATGAGCAAATGATTTCTCTGCAGAATAAAAAGGTTATTTTGTAGCCGTTATCTCAGCTCAGTAACAATGTTACAACCTTGGTCACATTGGAATTGAGAGAGTGGTGTTCCACGAGAGAAATCCTAATGTGCATTTGAAATCGTTGTTCAAGGTTTGTATCCGTCTATATATAATACATTGTAGAACATAACGAAAACGTAACGTTAATTATAACTTTTCAAACGGGTTGTCCAATGCATGGCAATTGTGTCGGGGCAGTTTGACTCCTTTTGGGATATTCAGATTAACCGAAAAGTGCATTTGAAGTCTGCAAATCCAGCCAAGATTTTTAGTATGTGTAAAAAGGTTACAACAATGTCTCACCATTCAACAATAAGCTTTTCTTAAATATTTTAGAGCTCTTTTCGTTTACTGGCCACCATGTTTAGTTAGCGAGAACGATGCTAACCAGTCAGCTAGCAAGTAACCCTCTCGTGCGCTACCCAAAAATTACCCCGTTCCACAGAATTGAGATGCAGTTATCTTCACATTCACGGTAAATGTTCCTGCAAAATTCCAATAAATCCTCATTGAAGTTGTTTACTTGTAATCGTTTGTTACTTAAAGGGGCAGCAGTCTCTCCTCCAGAGTACTGCTTGCCGCGGTCGGTCGTGAAGGCTCGCGATGCTGTTGAATGACGTCATACAGGTGTTTCTCTGCCCTGTGCCATACATTTTATTCTACCAAATGTTTCCTACAATATGAATGTTTTTTTTTCTGGTTTTAAATGTGGAATAATGTGTAACGCTTACGTCATAAATGACGGACACACACGAGACAATTAAATACTTTGCTTGGTGATAAATGTTGCTCTGTGTTTGTTAGTTCTACTTCATGAGGCAAACTTCTGAGACAAGTGCACGACGCCCTCCCATGGACAGTTTTTGACACTGTTCACTCTAGGTTACAAATATTTATTTTAATCATTTCAAACACAACTGGAAATGTCTTATTCATTATAGTCCGTTAAATATGATAAATTCCATTCCGAAGTAAAACAAAATCTGTTTATAATACATTGCACTTTATGTGAAATATTGTGGCACGATTATATAGCAACATTTTTTTTAAGGGAACCGACATACCCTTTTGCAATTACATTATTAAAACTCAGAGGCTTCATCCACATCATACAAGTAGCAGTTGCCCAGCCCATACACTGCCGTCACGAATCCAAAGGATTGAAGGGTACAAGGCGCTGGCGGGGCTCTTTTCAACACAAACAAGGAAGAGATATCACGTGCACTGGTTACAGTGGAAATCATTCGGTCAGTTCATCGTTGGCTCTTGGTTGCTGTGTCCAGGAAGACAACATTATACGGCGTTCAAGCAGTGCCACATGGTTCTGCTTCGGCACATATCCATCGCCCTAACCGCCGCGGTGGCTGCCTTCGGGTCCGCGCTGTTTATCGCCTTGAATTATTTCTACAGAAGGCGAATATGGTCTCCCGAAGCGGAATATTACATGATAAAAGAGGTACACTGTTATTCTCTGCCATCTAGGAATGTTCAGTCGGCATAAGTTTATGACTCTGTTGCAATCGGTGGGCCAGACGCACAGTTTTCACGGTTTATCGCCGGATTCTTTGTGCCAGAGCAGTGAAAGTTCTTCTGTCTGGACGTGGATGTGGTCTTCCAGCCCATACAATACATATGATATGAATGCTGAGCCTTCATCCCAGATCATGTTGATCACAAACTGACAATCTGACTGCATGGTGGTGGTGATGATGATGGGTTGTGATAACGATTGACGCACATAATGGCAATCATTCAGGTTTAGGGTCCAAGAGAGCAACAAGAAAATATAGTCATTTTCATGTTGAAGGAAATTGTTGTTTTATATATTCAAATAATTCCAAAGTAGTATCACTATCATAATAAATTGCATAATTGCCTATAGAAACATTTCCTCTGAATATAGCCTATAGGGACATATCATCATATCAAATCAAATGTATTTATATAGCCCTTCGTACATCAGCTGATATCTCAAAGTGCTGTACAGAAACCCAGCCTAAAACCCCAAACAGCAAGCAATGCAGGTGTAGAAGCACGGTGGCTAGGAAAAACTCCCTAGAAAGGCCAAAACCTAGGAAGAAACCTAGAGAGGAACCAGGCTATGTGGGGTGGCCAGTCCTCTTCTGGCTGTGCCGGGTGGAGATTATAACAGAACATGGCCAAGATGTTCAAATGTTCATAAATGACCAGCATGGTCGTATAATAATATGACATTACCTGAAATTAAGGAATAAGATTTTCAGGAGCTTCAAAGGTATTAATTAAATCAAGGAGACAAGATAAGGCTACAGTTACTGTGTCACTCGCCTATAGAGTGCCACTCACAAACCAATGAGATGGTTTTGGGCTGATTTAACTAACATTTGTAGAAACTACGATTATGTTTCATTACAACGTTACATAGTGGTCAAAGAGCTTATGCAGTTATTGTGGGCCAAGTAGACAGCTTATTGGGGATTTGGGGGTCACAGAGGCTGCTAGCTGCTTTGCACACAAAAATGCAAGTGATTGCAGCATTATCTATAGTGCACCGTTAATCCTACAGGGATAGATGGTGAAAATGCTGTTGTATGTAAACAAAACATATTGCAGTCCGTCACTTTACAGGAGTAACAATTATCTATACCTGTAACTTGAGAAAAAAGTTAAATGGGATAAGGTAACTTCATGTTGCTGATGTTGAGAACAGGTGTTCTGATGACCTCCTGCTGTGTGTGTTGAGCAGGAGCACGAGGAGCGTGGAAAGCGCCAGGTGCTTGTCCTTGGCCTAGACGGTGCTGGGAAGAGCAGTATCCTGCAGGGGCTGACAGCTGGAGACGGGGGCAAGAGAGGGCACTGCCGCCCCACCAGGGGCTTCAACTTTATGAGCCTCAGTGCCCCTGCCTGTCAGCTGGATTTCCTTGAGAGTAAGCTGTACAGTTTGCACACCACCAGAATTCTGCATATGCTTGCAGTGCAATTCAACTGGCCTGTAAGACTCCATGCAGTGCTTTAAGGTTGTTCTATGACCACATTTTAAGCTATCAGTTTGGCCCTTGAAATACCAGTGGCCTTACCAAAAGCATTATAATCATGTGCCTTTGCTTAGACTCAGTCATACGTTTGGACAACACACACCATTTACTTTTTCTTCAGTGGAATAATTAATTTATCCCTTTTGTAGTGTGACAAACAAGGTATACAACACAAGTTCATACATCTACCTTTTTGCCTAGCAACACTCAAGTAACCAGCCTACCTCTGTCTGCTGTATTCTAGTTGGAGGGGGTGAGGATTTGCGTACGTACTGGACCGAGTACCTGAGGAAGACGCATGTCCTGGTGTACGTGGTTGACTCCTCTGACAGAAAACGTCTCCCACAGGCCAAGGCTGAGCTGCATCGCCTTCTCAGACTGGATCCACAACTTCCTGTGGTGGTCCTGGGAAACAAACAGGTGACCTTGACTATTGAGCTGTCATATACCGTCTTTGGGCAGACAACCTAACGAATGGAATCTTATTCCATTGCTATAGAAACACATTTGTTGTTCCTACTGTGGGCAACGTGTCTTGGACATAGATAAATGTATGTTCTCTAGTGTGTACATGTTAGTAACACATCACTTGAGCTGTGTTTATAAAGAATTTGATTTGTAATACCGTTATAAATGTGATATTACGCCTGTCATGACCAGTGTTGTAATACATCAATGCTTAGATTGTCAAACTCTTATTTACAATTTAGTTATTTCAACAGAGGCTCATTAAACCCAGAGTGACTCGGCAGTAGAGTTTACTGTCCGTCCTGTGTGTCTTCTTCCCCCCCAGGACAAGCACAACGCCATGAGTGTGTCGGAGCTCCATGAGGCCCTGTCTCTGGGGGCGGTGGCTGACGATAGGAGGCTGTTCCTCCTGGCTGCCCAGCTGGGCTCAGACAGCCTGATTGTCTCCCGCAATCTGCAGGCCTTCCAAGACCTGATCCTACAGCTCGTTTGATTCCCTAGGACAGGATGAGTTGAACTGGGGGTTGACCATGCAGGTGGGATGGGGGAGAGGCCCATGGGTGAGCCTGTGTGTAAGTACAAGTAGCAATGACTGCGTGTGAATACTTTTGAACTAGAGAAGATCCTTCAGGGCCCTCTGGGAGTCGGGGACTTCATTAAATCACTCAAATAGTAACATTATACACAAAGTATACCAAACATTAGGAACACCATCAACATGGCAAACTTGAGCGTGGAAAACCCAATGTTGCAGTTCTTGACACTCAAACCAGTGCGTCTGGTACCTACTACTATACTCCATTCAAAAGGCACTTAAATATTTTGTCTTGCCCATTCATCCTCTGAATGGCACACAAACACAATCTGTCTCAAGGCTTAAAAATCATTCAACATGTCTCCTCCCCTTCATCTACACTGAAGTGGATTTAACAGGTGACAGTCTGTCATGGAAAAAGGTTTTCTTAATGGTTTGTATACTCAGTGTAGATCATGCATCTAGCTACAAATCATGAAGCTTGTTACATTTATTGTAGCATATGTGTCAATACAATACAGCTTCAATGCTCCTTATTGTGGCAATGTCATGTCAGCTAGTGTCAATTCAGTCAATAATGAAATGGCATTTTATCCTCTTTAAAGGAGACATTTGATTGAGTGTTACATTTCATTGTAGGTAAGATGCAGTCAAGTCCATGTTAATAAGTGTAAACAGTGCAGTTTTTAAGATGACTTGTTCTTTGAGAAATTCATGCTCTACGTTAGAATTTTTTTAAATGTGCATGTTTTCACTTATAGGAGGCAGTTTTGTAGCCCGCTTTTATTCAAAACATACCTTTTAATCTTATCTTCAACCTTCTTATCAATGACCAGTAATTCCATGTTTCTACTGCAGTGGCACCACCTGATGTTTTGTTTGACTGTTAAACTGAAATGTGGTTGTTAAAATAACGTTACCCACGATTTAAAGAAATCAGGCCCTTTAAGGACCCAGTTGGGTAAGGACAATTTTCTTTGCAGCCATCTCTGACCCATCAAATCAATACAAAAACTACTAAGGAGGAAACAAATCTTTAGGTAGGCTTATATAACCTTGTATTGTGGTTAAACAGGAAGCCGTTTTGCTGAGCAGTCCTTATCTGACATGTAGAATTGACTTTGCGGACTTGTTTTTTTTCCAACTCAGTGCCAATGTAGATTAGTTTGAACACAACCTGCTCAGTTTAGCAGATAAAGTAACGTAATAGTGGCAATAGTATGTACTCAGAGGTATTCCAGATGCTTTAATAGTCATCAATTAAGCACTTGGTTGCTCCCCGAAATGAGATTGTAAATAATTGACGAGAACAGATAGGACTAGCATACGGAAATAGGTCAGCTAATGTGTTGGTATTTTCACTACAAGCAAACTCCAGACATCTGAATGCAGTTTCCTGACCGTCTTGATAAAACACTATTTTAAAAAGGTTCTTAATTAACTGCAATGCTCAGGGTTATTGGTCAGCCCAATGGAATATCATGTCCAACATCTCACCAAATTTATCCAATGTACCAAGTGCTAGATTTATTGGAAACATTTCCCATTTATTGAAAACATTGTGTTTTACGTGACAGTAAATCTAGTCCCTATACAAAACGTTGTACACTGTATAATCTTGTGAATGTGTGATATTTCCAACTTGTCTATTCAAACCTGATGTGCACATAAACATATTTAGATGAGGAAAACCCCTCCTTGATAGGGATGGGCATATGACATTATTGCACTATTTGAATAATCATGCATTTTTTTCCAGATCTCCAGATTGTCAATTCCCCTCACCCCAAAAAGTTGCTCTTGAATCTCTGGACCAATCAGAATGAAGCAAATGCAGGTACAACAGCTGGCAGTGGTCCGTTGTTTTTTGGCCAGCAGTCAGCAACAGTGAAATACAGTGGGGCAAAAAAGTATTTAGTCAGCCACCAATTGTGCAAGTTCTCCCACTTAAAGATGAGGCCTGTAATTTATCATAGGTACACTTCAACTATGACAGACAAAATGAGAAGGAAAAAAATCCAGAAAATCACATTGTAGGATTTTTAATGAATTTATTTGCAAATTATGGTGGAAAATAAGTATTTGGTCACCTACAAACAAGCAAGATTTCTGGCTCTCACAGACCTGTAACTTCTTTAAGAGGCTCCTCTGTCCTCCACTCGTTACCTGTATTAAATGGCACCTGTTTGAACTTGTTATCAGTATAAAAGACACCTGTCCACAACCTCAAACCGTCACACTCCAAACTCCACTATGGCCAAGACCAAGGAGCTGTCAAAGGACACCAGAAACAAAATTGTAGACCTGCACCAGGCTGGGAAGACTGAATCTGCAATAGGTAAGCAGCTTGGTTTGAAGAAATCAACTGTGGGAACAATTATTAGGAAATGGAAGACATACAAGACCACTGATAATCTCCCTCGATCTGGGGCTCCACGTAAGATCTCACCCCGTGGGGTCAAAATGATCACAAGAACAGTGAGCAAAAATCCCAGAGCCACACAGGGGGACCTAGTGAATTACCTGCAGAGAGCTGGGACCAAAGTAACAAAGCCTACCATCAGTAACACACTACGCCGCCAGGGACTCAAATCCTGCAGTGCCAGACGTGTCCCCCTGCTTAAGCCAGTACATGTCCAGGCCCGTCTGAAGTTTGCTAGAGAGCATTTGGATGATCCAGAAGAAGATTGTGAGAATGTCATATGGTCAGATGAAACCAAAATATAACTTTTTGGTAAAAACTCAACTCGTCGTGTTTGGAGGACAAAGAATGCCGAGTTGCATCCAAAGAACACCATACCTACTGTGAAGCATGGGAGTGGAAACATCATGCTTTGGGGCTGTTTTTCTGCAAAGGGACCAGGACGACTGATCCGTGTAAAGGAAAGAATGAATGGGGCCATGTATCGTGAGATTGAGTGAAAACCTCCTTCCATCAGCAAGGGCATTGAAGATGAAACGTGGCTGGGTCTTTCAGCATGACAATGATCCCAAACACACCGCCCGGGCAATGAAGGAGTGGCTTCGTAAGAAGCATTTCAAGGTCCTGGAGTGGCCTAGCCAGTCTCCAGATCTCAACCCCATAGAAAATCTTGAGGGAGTTGAAAGTCCTTGTTGCCCAGCAACAGCCCCAAAACATCACTGCTCAAGAGGAGATCTGCATGGAGGAATGGGCCAAAATACCAGCAACAGTGTGTGAAAACCTTGAAGACTTACAGTAAACGTTTGACCTCTGTTATATACCCTTTGTTGGCGATGACAAAGTATTGAGAAACTTTTGTTATTGACCAAATACTTATTTTCCACCATAATTTGCAAATTAATTAATTAAAAATCCTACAATGTGATTTTCTGTGGGGTTTTTTTCTTCATTTTGTCTGTCATAGTTGAAGTGTACCTATGATGAAAATTACAGGCCTCATCTTTTTAAGTGGGAGAACTTGCACAATTGGTGGCTGACTAAATACCTTTTTGCCCCACTAAGTGATGTTCAATATGATAGAATAGATTGTTAAAAAAAAAAGGTTCTGGTGAGTGTTTTGCATTGATCTGTGTCAGGCCTTGTGGAATTTCAAGGAGGTGCATACCTGTTATCACTATTTCAAGTGGGGAAAATAGCATAGGCTACCGATGTCATGGCTGACTGGAAGGCAAAATGCGCTATGAAAATACAATGCTTTTTCATGTCAAATGCAACATGAGAGAAAATTAGCTTAAATTAAACAATTACTTTGTGCATCAACTGTTGGCTACGTTTAGTGCACAACAAACTATAAGCTACCATGTTCAGTCAGACACAATATGTTTGAAGCAGCAGTAGCTCACACTGTCAAACTGCATTTAGAAGTTTAGTTAAATTAAATTTAAAAAAAATCAAATGTCATGGTGTAACAATGTCACATGGATAATTGCATTTAGACAAAGCTTTTTAATGTCATTATTTTCCCCCTCTTCAAATGTACACACATAGTATTCTAACTTCCGTTCTGATATTCAATTAACCGTGTCCATCCCTACTCCTTGATATCGCTATTGTTTTGATAATCTAGAGCATGTTTCATATTTCTGTTGTGTTCAGTTGTAATATTTATGCTGCTTTAAAGATCTAACGAACTCCAATGTCTTATTTTTCGTTTTGTTTTTGCAGTGACATTCTAACCTTTTGCACAAACAATGCTATGTTTACATATCTTATGTTATCCAAAAAAGGAAATGCATTGATAACGGCTTAGGGAAATTCCACGTTAAGAGTGATGCCGAGACTGAGGTTTTCCACTTTAAAATGCATGCCGAACAAAAATGACTGCAAAGTTAAACCGTACGTACACAAGGACTACTTTAAACAATTTCCAGACAAGTGAACAAAAACGTCTATCAAACTTTGCACCTGCACTGTTCAAGTAAATGTGTTTTTATAAAATTCCTCGTGAATTGTTAGAGATATTTAAGGATTTAGGCAGTGAGGCCCGTTATATACTTCCCCAGAGTTAAATGAACTTGTGGATACCATTTATGTATCTGTGTCTACCTATTGTTCACCTAATACCTTTTTGGCACTATTGGTTAGAGCCTATAATTAAGCATTTCACTGTAAGGTCTACACCTGTTGTATTCAGCACACGTGACAAATAAACTTTGATTTGAGGTAGTTTCACAAGCCAATGCTAACTGCCGTTAGCGCAATGGAAGTCATTGCAATTGCGTTGGTTAGCAACTTCCTTTAAACCGCACGCAGAGACACCAATGGTATCCAAGAGTTCATCCGACTCAGGGTAAGTATGACAGGCCTCATTGCCCAAATCCCAAAGTATCTAACAATTCCCACAGTTGTGTGGTTTGTTTAACTTTTCAATCATTGGTATACGTTTGGCATGCACTTTTAAAGTGAAAAATCTTAGTCTCACCACTAACTGTGGAATTTTCCATCACAAATATACATGTTCACTTCATTACAAAAGCAGTCTTAAATGTTCTTACTGTATGGAATTTGTGTAACTGTATTTTTGGGATACATATGGGAAGTATGAACAAATATAAAGTGTTTGATTTTATGCATGTTGAAAATGTCTGGTCTTTTTCTAAAATGTTTACAGTTCCTATAATCACAATTTACCATCCATTCTGATTGAAGGAGAGTTGCTGAGTGCACCATGACTCCCTCTGTCCATCAAAGTAACAAAATTATTGTGAGTCAGCACTCCCACACTGCCTCCACTGATGAAGAGTAATGATCTCTCTACATTGAACATCTTTGACCACCACAGACAGGCCCAGTTATGTGGAAACAGGTTTCCCACCTTTGAGAAACTCCACAAAGGTGTTGTATTCCTCTGGATGGCAGCGTTTATACTGGTCCACTTTCCTCCTGATCTGTGAGGGCGTGTCCTGGTAATAGTTCTCATCTCTGGCCATAGCCTACAGAAGCAGAAATTAGGTTGGGATAAAAATGAAAAATAAAAAAATGAGGTCTCACAATACCCATATGAACATACAGTAGTTATTGCTATGACCCAAAGGCAATACACTGCAACTATGAGCCCATTCTTTGTGAAATACTACTGTACAGAGAGAATCAAGTTAGGCGAGATGAAATTCCTCATCAGCTGTACTTACCTTGTAGTTCTCGCTGTGTTCCCTGATCATGTACTGCACGTACTCTATCAAGTCTGTGGATAAAGTCTTTGTGTCTATCTCTGGGAGATTGGCCTCTGCTATAAGTTCTGTTGAAAACAAGTCATCATGCATGAGTCTAAGTGATAAGATCTTCTAATAAAATCTAATAGGGGCACCCGAGTTGCACAACGGTCTAAGGCACTGCATCTCAGTGCTAGAGGCATCACTACAGACCCTGGTTCTATCCCGGGCTGTATCACAACCGGCCGTGATCAGGAGTCCCATAGGGTGGCGCACAATTGGCCCAGCGTCGCCCAGGTAAGGCGGTCATTGTAAAATAAGAATTTGTTCTTAACTGACTTGCCTTGTAAAATAAAAGGTTCAATAAAAAAAGGATTTATAAATAACAAAGAACAAATGTTGATTTAGGTCCAACAAGAAATTATTAATGGTTCCTTACCATTGAGAACGTATGGCTTCCTTACAAATTTGAGAGTGGGAGCTTCTTCAGTTCTCTCCACAGCAGCAAACTGCAGACATGTCAATTATACATCACAATTCACTCTAAGTGATTAGGCCATGACTTGTGAATGTATAGTATATCACCATGATGGACAGGATAAACTCACGGTCAGTGTCTTAATTGGGAGGGCACGGTTAGGGTCAAATGCCAGACCCATGTCTCGCAAGTTCCTTGCCACAGACTTCTTGTCACTCCAGGCATTTCGGATCTGAGGACTTGAAATAAACAGTTACACAACTATAGCCATTTACTCATGCTAGATCATACATTTCTGATGGGTGTTGTATGTATTAAGTATGCCATTAGCACTTTGTTAAGCCAAGACTTGTATTGGTCCACACACACAAGTCAGATCTGTATTATGAGCTGCATGCTAATTTGCCTGAAGATACCAACCCTATAGTTACGCTTGTTTACACTGAGCTGCACTGGGGTCGCAATGCAATGGTTACATTAATAAGACACTGTGGAGCCGGTGCGAGATATGGGTTGAAAATGTACCTCAATGCAGAGATGGGGATACGCCACTGTACTAGAGGTCGACCGATTAATCGGAATGGCGATCAATTAGGGCCGATTTGAAGTTTTCATAACAATCGGTAATCTGTATTTTTGGACACCAATTGTGGCCGATTACATTGCACTCCACGAGGGGACTGCGTGACAGGCTGACTACCTGTTACACGAGTGCAGCAAGAAGCCAAGGTAAGTTGCTAGCTAGCATTGAACTTCTCTTATAAAAAACTATCAATTTTAACATAATCACTAGTTAACTACACACGGTTAACAATATTACTAGTTTATCTAGCTTGTCCTGCGTTGCATATAATCGATGCGGTGCCTGTTAATTTCTCATTGAATCAGCCTATTTCACCAAACGGGTGATGATTTAACAAGCGCATTCGCGAATAAAGCACTGTCGTTGCACCAATGTGTACCTAACCATAAACATCAATGACTTTCTTTAAAATCAATACACAAGAATATATTTTTAACCTGCATATTTAGTTAATATTGCCTGCTAACATGAATTTCTTATAACTAGAGAAATTGAGTCACTACTCTTGCGTTCCGTGCAAGCAGAGTCACGGTATATGCAGCAGTTTGGGCCGCTTGGCTCGTTGCGAACTGTGTGAAGTCCATTGCTTCCTAACAAAGACCGTAAATAATTTGCCAGAATTGGACATAATTATGTATTAACATTGAATGTTGTGTAATATCAATATTTAGACTTATGGATGCCACCCGTTAGATAAAATACAGAACGTTTCCATATTTCACTGAAAGAATAAACGTTTTTCGAAATTATCGTTTCTGGATTTGACCATATTAATGACCTAAGGCTCGCATTTCTGTGTGTTATGTTATAATTAAGTCTATGATTTGATATAGCAGTCTGACTGAGCGGTGGTAGGCAGCAGCAGGGTCGTAAGCATTCATTCAAACAGCACTTTCATGCATTTGCCAGCAGCTCGTCGCTGTGCTTCAAGCATTGAGCTGTTTATGAGTTTCAAGCCTATCAACTCCCGAGATTAGGCTGGTGTAACCGATGTGTAATGACTAGCTAGTTAGCGGGGTGCGCGTTAATAGCTTTTCAAATCGGTGACGTCACTCGCTCTGAGACCTTGAAGTAGTTGTTCCCCTTGCTCTGCAAGGGCCGCGGCTTTTGTGGAGCGATGGGTAACGATGCTTCGAGGGTGGGTGTTGTCGATGTGTCACTGGTTCGAGACCAGGTAGGGGCGAGGAGAGTGACGGAAGCTATACTGTTACTGGCAATACTATAGTGCCTATAAGAACGTCCAATAGTCAAAGGTATATGAAATACAAATGGTATAGAGAGAAATAGTCCTATAATAACTACAACCTAAAACTTCTTACCTGGGAATATTGAAGACTCATGTTAAAAGGAACCACCAGCTTTCACATGTTCTCATGTTCTGAGCAAGTAACTTAAACGTTAGCGTTTTTACATGGCACATATTGCACTTTTACTTCTCCAACACTTTGTTTTTGCATTATTTAAACCAAATTGAACACGTTTCATTATTTATTTGAGGCTAAATAGATTTTATTGATGTATTATATTAAGTTAAAATAAAAGTGTTCATTCAGTATTGTCTTATTTGTCATTATTACAAATAAATAAATATAAATACGCCGATTAATTGGTATTGGCTTTCTTTGGTCCAATAATCGGTATCGGCGTTGAAAAATCATAAAATCGGTCGACCTCTACACCGTACTCGAAAATGTACCTTATCCACACTGCTCCAAAGGGGCGGCAGGTAGCCTGGCAGATAGGAGTGTTGGGCCAGTAACCGAAAGGTTGCTGGATCGAATTCCTGAGCTGACAAGGTTAAACAATAAGCCATTCTGCCCCTGATCAAGGTAGTTAACCCACTGTTTCCCAGGTGTAACAGTTGTTAGAGTACTGTGTGAATTTCACCAGGTTCATATATTAATATGGCATGTTGATTTGTTATTATGCATGCCTGCATCCTAGGAGTAGGGGAGTGTGTACTTACGTTTTGCCCTGCGTGCTCAGTGCATCAAAATTATTTGAACCCATGAGAGGTAGGCACACTATTCCTGTAGTCTTCAGAAAAGTTAGATTATTTTAAAGCACAAAGTCATACACAGTGTTTTGTTCATGAATAATGTTGTATATTTATAGGTTACTCATAAGTGGATGGTATTGTTAAGATGCACTTGTAATTGTACTTTTTAGGATGATATCAACATTCTGAATTCAACATGTGGTTAATAGTTAGCTACGGTATTAGCAGGCTATTGTATGTGTGAACGTTGGCTAGCTCCTCGAATGATCCCAGTCCCTTGTATTGTGCATCTGTTGTAGAAAGAGGCGACAAGTCGCAGAACATTTGTGCTCTACAAATGTTTTATTTTCTTTTGGATGCAGGTATGTGGTTTTATCTATGTAAAATATGTTATGTATAATAAGGAGAGGCTGTACAAATTTTTGTATAAAAAAATCATTTTGATGCACTATGAGAGAAAGAGGTGACAATTCGCAGAAGAACATATGTGTTCTACAAATGTTTTATTTTCTTTTGGATGCAGAGTGAATTCTGCTTAATTAAAACTACCTGATCTCCAAAGTCCACGTCTATAGTCTCAATCAACCACACACAACGCAGTTACAGCGGTGCAGTACAGCACCGGTTACACAGGCGTCGATGGCATGGATGTCGATTAAGGCAGCCTCATGAAAGTGACACGTTTAAATGTCAAACACAACATTATATTAAAGGAGTGTCGGTCTGCACATGCGCAGGTCAGCGTTAGACCCATCAGCGTGTTTCTACGCATGAGCTTAGCTAGACAACTTCGCCATGACATCCCATATTGTTACATATAAGTGTGATCAGGGATTTCTATCAGAGAAGCAGAAATGGGATATGAATGTAATCATGATTGCGTTCTGACCCCAGTGCAGCTCAGTGTAAAGGTAGGGTTGGTATCTTCTGGCAACATTCTCAGCCAAGATGCATGCGCTTCATCCCCCTGTCTCTCCCTTCAACTATTCCCCAGGTCGTTGTTGTAAATGAGAATGTTTTCAGTCAACTTACCTGGTAAAATAGAAATTCAACCATAACTAGTCTGGCGGTAAACAAAGTTTTCAAAAAAGTCGTATTTCGTAAAAAATGCCAACTTGCGTATACAGACAAATGGTCTTCAGTACGGTCTCTACCAATATGTTTGCTTTGGTGAGAAGTATATTGAAGCTGCCTGTCACTAAGCCGAATAATTAATGTTACGAAATCAAAGCTGTTCAGCCAAACGACGCCCTGGCTGGACCAGAGCAAGTAATGTTAGCTATCAAACTAGTTTGTTATTTCACCAGTTTGACAACCATTGATAATAAACCCTGAAATAGACCAGATAACATTTTCTTGTAAAGTTAGCTAGCTAGGTTGGCTAGCTAGTTCAATCACAGACAAAACTGCATATATGAGCTAACGTTAGCATCACAGCTTACTAGAACGAGTTAGCATTGCTAACATCGACTGCTATTCATCATCAATATTCGACTTACCACTCAATTCTCGGGGCTTCCCTTTTCTTAAACTGCTTTTTCAGTTTCTTTCTATCTTTACTGTAATCAAAAGTGTTTATTTTACTTTTCTTTTTGGCTTTCGGCATTGTTTGAAAATCGAGCTAACTTTTATTTCTGAAAAACGTGTGGAACGTATGCAGGAATAAGAAAGTATTTCGGTGGGGACGAAGGACGCATGTGTTGGTGTCACGTGGGTTAAATAAACGTCCATTTACCTTTGACCGTTATGTAGTATTTTTTATTATTATTATAGTAGTAGCGTAAAAATATCACAGATAACATTACTATCATGAACTAATTAAAATACATTAAATTATGGGTCATCTTTTGATAACAGGGAAGGTGTGATAATCACTTATTCTGGTTCTAGTGATGCTGATGCAGCTGCCACTGGTAAAGGGTAATGATGATGATGAGAACGAGGATGATGATGAGTCAAGGAATCCCTGGCTGCAATGATTTGTCTTAAAAAGAAAAACAATCTGAAAGCCTTATAAACCATGAGCCCAGAATTGCATGAAAACACACTGTACATTTCTGTAGATTGACAATGACAAACATAGCAATAATAACTTTTAGCAACAATTAGGTTGAAATTGGTTGTTTTTGTTATTTTCCATTAGAAGATATTTGTCAACAAATTAGAAAGGAAAATGTACAGTAAGCATGGGAGAAAGAGAGAGATGGGAAGAGGAGAGAGCTCTCCAGCTATGAACATCTGAAAGGATTTCTACATCTCACTCTGAGGGGGAAAAGGGCAAATAAGGAGGCTTGTAGTGTTCAATATTTTTTCTTCCTTGTCTTGTGTGGGCCATGGTAACCAAGTTGACAGTATCAAGCTGAATCTTGGAACATATCCAGAACGCTGCAGCCCGCCTGGTCTTCTACCTTCCCAAGTTCTCCCATGGCAACCCGCTCCTCCGCACACTCCACTGGCTTCCAGTTGAAGCTCACGTCCACTACAAGACCATGGTGCTTGCAGCAAGAGGAACTGCCCCTCCCTACCTTCAGTGTATGCTCAAACCCTACACCCCAACCCGAGTACCGTTCTGCCACCTCTGGTTTATTGGCCTGCCCACCACTACTAGAGGGCAGCTCCCGCTCAGCCCAGTCTAAGCTCTTCTCTGCCTGGCACCCCAATGGTGGAACCAGCGCGCCCTGAAGATAGGACAGCAGAGTCTCTGCCCATCTTCCGATTCCAAAAACATTATCTTAAATAACTCAAATAATGTTTTTGTCAACTAACACTAGCTCCTTTGAGGAAAAATGTACTTACTATGACTGAGATATGTGGTTGTCCCACCTAGCTATCTTAAGATGAATGCACTAGCTGTAAGATGCTCTGGATAAGAGCGTCTGCTAAATTACTAAAATGTAAATGTTGGAGTGGCAGAGCACACCTCCCGTGCTGAGAAAGAGGGTGCTCACTTTTTTTGCCAATTATGTTAATGTATTTTTTCACAAGTGTTGATTTGTTTCATACTCTGCTAATTGACTTCGGTATATGACTCAGTTTCCATTTCCTTCACCTTAATGGAGGAGGATGCTGTTACTCTCAGAGGAGATGTCTTATGTCAAGCATAACAACCCACAAACACTGATAAGTCTTTCCGCCTACACACAGCCATAACATACTGTAACAATTAGGTATCTAGAAGAGTGCTTTGTCAGGTGTTAAAGAAAGAGTTTCAATTTATTTTTCCTTTCTATCCATTCAGCATAGACTACAATATCTAGTTTTATAAAGCATGTCTACCCAAGAGCCAATATGAGAAACCAGACCCAATGTTTTTACGCATCTAATAATAATAATAACAACACAGTTTATTATAAGCAATTTTCAAGACACCCAAAGTCACTTCACATACATCATAATCAGCAAGTAAAAAATGCAATGAAATCACATTAAAATAAGAAAGTATGTAAACCGGGATACTAATTTTGTAGGATATGTCTCGTTTCGTATGGTATGAATTCATTTGTCGACCAAACTGGGCTAGGAAGAGGCTCCCCGGTGACTGTCTCATACAGGATGACTACATCAACCATGATCCTTTGCTAGTTACAGCAAATTTCACCATGATCCTTAGCGATTTTTTTGTTCCATTTCAACCACATTCAGCAATAGAGAGCAATAGTAATGACGTATTTTTGTAGGCACTAATTCCGCCATGGTTCGTTTTACAAAGCCTATGGTACGTTATTGATTATACTTTTATACATTCTAATCAGTTCCATACAATCATACAGTGACAGGGTGGAATACTGTTAATTATAGTCCTACGTTAAATGTATACATCATGTAGTCATTATTCATACAATTCATAACAATCCACCCTTTGACTAAATATTATACCCACAATCACACATCTATTTTTATTAGAAATATCTATTATACCCCAAATAAACCACACAAAAACCAATATATGTATTTACAATGACTGTTCTAGGCCTACATCAGAATCATAACTCTTCTTGTCAGGATTCTCGTTATAATCTTCATCAAAAAACAGTCTAAACATCAAAACAAGAAGGAACCTAAACATTAAAAATGGTCTCATCTAACATAGGCTCCTCGTAAGTGAAGGAGCCGGGTCCATCTACTAGGTCTGGGGGCATGTATTCATCATTCCACTGGTCAGAGCTCGGAATCGGTCCGTATCTCACCATCTGTTGCGTCATCCATTTCTCCAGAGTCCTGGAAATGAGACCTCTCCCACACAGAATCAAACAACATCCGCACAAAACCAACACAGTCACACAGGTGAAGGTTGCCCACCACACAGGACATTGTTCCATTTCCCAAACACACTATAAAACCAATTTGTTAGAGCATTATCTACCCCAGAGTTCTCTCAAACTCGTCGCCGTGGTTTGTTCTGCTAAACTTATTATCGCGTCTCTAGTATAGTTGATGAAACGCTGTTGGTTATAGTAGATATAATTAATCCAATCTACATTTGTATTGAGAATTGACCACCAGAATATTCTTGATTCCAAGCCAGCCCATATCTGATTCCTAGCTTTGAACTCATCAGGCACCCTCCTTGGAACTCCAATGCTATCAATGTAAACTCTAGGGTCAGATCCCGACGGAGCGCTCCTTCTTACTCTTCTACCTGGCACTAAGTCTTTGTGTCGGATGAGGGTGAAGGGCATGCCTAACTGCCCTAGTGTACAAATACCGGTCCAATTGGTAGGCAGGTTGGGCCACAGCTTCATACCTCCACACAACCACCAGACATCCGCTCTAGGCCTTTTTATCTTACTAAAGTCCTCGGAACTCAACCACCCAGTCAGGTCCCCCATTGTCTTGTCGGCTGTAACGTTCTCTGTCCTATTGAATGTTCTTACTTCCCCTACGTCCCATCCGTGTGTGATGTAGCGAGCCATACAATAATAGTGTCCTCCTGTAACTGTGAAAGGGGGAAGTCTGGATGTTTTTTTTTATTTTTTTTTATTTCACCTTTATTTAACCAGGTAGGCTAGTTGAGAACAAGTTCTCATTTGCAACTGCGACCTGGCCAAGATAAAGCATAGCAGTGTGAGCAGACAACACAGAGTTACACATGGAATAAACAATTAACAAGTCAATAACACAGTAGAAAACGAAGGGGGAGTCTATATACAATGTGTGCAAAAGGCATGAGGAGGTAGGCGAATAATTACAATTTTGCAGATTAACACTGGAGTGATAAATGATCAGATGGTCATGTACAGGTAGAGATATTGGTGTGCAAAAGAGCAGAAAAGTAAATAAATAAAAACAGTATGGGGATGAGGTAGGTGAAAATGGGTGGGCTATTTACCAATAGACTATGTACAGCTGCAGCGATCGGTTAGCTGCTCAGATAGCTGATGTTTGAAGTTGGTGAGGGAGATAAAAGTCTCCAACTTCAGCGATTTTTGCAATTCGTTCCAGTCACAGGCAGCAGAGTACTGGAACGAAAGGCGGACAAATGAGGTGTTGGCTTTAGGAATGATCAGTGAGATACACCTGCTGGAGCGCGTGCTACGGATGGGTGTTGCCATCGTGACCAGTGAACTGAGATAAGGCGGAGCTTTACCTAGCATGGACTTGTAGATGACCTGGAGCCAGTGGGTCTGGCGACGAATATGTAGCGAGGGCCAGCCGACCAGAGCATACAAGTCGCAGTGGTGGGTGGTATAAGGTGCTTTAGTGACAAAACGGATGGCACTGTGATAGACTGCATCCAGTTTGCTGAGTAGAGTGTTGGAAGCCATTTTGTAGATGACATCGCCGAAGTCGAGGATCAGTAGGATAGTCAGTTTCACTAGGGTAAGCTTGGCGGCGTGAATGAAGGAGGCTTTGTTGCGGAATAGAAAGCCGACTCTTGATTTGATTTTCGATTGGAGATGTTTGATATGAGTCTGGAAGGAGGGTTTGCAGTCTAGCCAGACACCTAGGTACTTATAGATGTCCACATATTCAAGGTCGGAACCATCCAGGGTGGTGATGCTAGTCGGGCATGCGGGTGCAGGCAGCGATCAGTTGAAAAGCATGCATTTGGTTTTACTAGCGTTTAAGAGCAGTTGGAGGCCACGGAAGGAGTGTTGTATGGCATTGAAGCTTGTTTGGAGGTTAGATAGCACAGTGTCCAATGACGGGCCGAAAGTATATAGAATGGTGACGTCTGCGTAGAGGTGGATCAGGGAATCGCCGCAGCAAGAGCAACATCATTGATATATACAGAGAAAAGAGTCGGCCCGAGAATTGAACCCTGTGGCACCCCATAGAGACTGCCAGAGGACCGGACAGCATGCCCTCCGATTTGACACACTGAACTCTGTCTGCAAAGTAATTGGTGAACCAGGCAAGGCAGTCATCCGAAAAACCGAGGCTACTGAGTCTGCCGATAAGAATATGGTGATTGACAGAGTCGAAAGCCTTGGCAAGGTCGATGAAGACGGCTGCACAGTACTGTCTTTTATCGATGGCGGTTATGATATCATTTAGTACCTTGAGCGTGGCTGAGGTGCACCCGTGACCGGCTCGGAAACCAGATTGCACAGCGGAGAAGGTACGGTGGGATTCGAGATGGTCAGTGACCTGTTTGTTGACTTGGCTTTCAAAGACCTTAGATAGGCAGGGCAGGATGGATATAGGTCTGTAACAGTTTGGGTCCAGGGTGTCTGTAATGGGCACATGGGGATACAGATAATGCAGATCAATGCAACTGTCATTGTATGGCTTCCCTGCCTTCATGAACAGCTTTACCATACAGACCATTCCCTGGGTGAATCAATTCCATCAAATGGAAAGGGAATGGTTGTCAGCTGAGTTTTTGCTGTGGCGCAGGTATAACATTCTTCTTTCGGTACTGATCTGGCTGTATACTGAATCCATTCTAACCATAGGTTAGAATCCCCATAACCAGTTTCCACCTCAATCACTTCCTTAAGATCTTTCGTCTGCACTATCCGCACCGGCCCTTGGCTCTGGACGACTCCACGGTCAGTATCTGTTTTGTCAGGAGCTTTTCTTGTATTCTGGCTGACTATAGAGCTATCACCTGCCCGAACCTCTTCTACCCAGAATGGCACTAGGGTATCAACTGAAACCTGATGAAATCCAACATACCATAACCCGAGATCCTCTCCCTTTATGTTTTAAATGGTAATTCGTACCTTTACGCAGTATTTCCCCTGATCAGGATTACAGTCAAAAACCCTCACCTTCACTACACTCCATCTTCTTCCATACTGGGTATGTGGACTTATGTAGCCCTCTCTCTCGGTGTGAGCTACGACCTGTTTCCATGAACTACACGGGGACCTGCACAGATGTCTTCCATAATGGCTCATAGTCCTAGACTGCCAAGGAGTCAGAGACCCCATTTGGTCTAGAAAGAACTCCACTGAGACATCCTTCCCAATCTCCACTCTCACTTCCAGTTTATCCACATCAAGTGATCTCTTATGCTTGGTTAATACAAATGAAACATATAAAACTAACAATGAAACATATAAAACTAACAACTGATAAGTAAATTCCGCAATAGAGTGATTATTGCTGTTAAAAATGCTTAAATGTTTTGGTTGATTGGTTCAGCATTGTAATTTGTTGGTATTGCTAGACAGCTAGCTAACGAGCTAACTTTAGCAAGCTAGCCGTATGCTAACAGCAGCTAGTTGAACTAACTTGTTAGCTAGATGATTACATTCAATTCAGCTCCATTGGGGCTACAGTATCTATGTAAACTCAGCAAAAAAAGAAACGTCATCTCACTGTCAACTGCGTTTATTGTCAGCAAACTTAACATGTGTAAATATTTGTATGAACATAACAAGATTCAAAAACTGAGACATAAACTGAACAAGTTCCAAAGACATGTGACTAACAGAAATGTAATAGTGTGTCCCTGAACAAAGGGGGGATCAAAATTAAAAGTAACAGTCAGTATCTGGTGTGGCCACCAGCTGCATTAAGTACTGCAGTGCATCTCCTCCTCAAGAACTGCACCAGATTTGCCAGTTCTTGCTGTGAGATGTTAAACTCACTCTTCCACCAAGGCACCTGCAAGTTTCCAGACTTTTCTGTGGGGAATGGCCCTAGCCCTCACCCTCCAATCCAACAGGTCCCAGACGTGCTCAATGGGATTGAGATCCGGGCTCTTCGCTGGCCACGGCAGAACACTGTCATTCCTGTCTTGCAGGGATTCACGCACAGAACGAGCAGTATAGCTGGTGGAATAGTCATGCTATAGGGTAATGTCTGGATGAGCCTGTAGGTAGGGTACCACATGAGGGAGGAGGATGTCTTCCCTGTAACGCACAGCTTTGGGATTGCCTGCAATGACAACAAGCTCAGTCCGATGATGTTGTGCCGCATCGCCCCAGACCATGACGAACCCTCCACCTCCAAATCGATCCCGCATCAGAGTACAGGTCTCGGTGTAACGCTCATTCCTTTGACAATGAATGTGAATCCGACCATCACCCTTGGAGAGATAAAACCTCGACTCGTCAGTGAAGAGCCCTTTTTGCCAGTCTTGACTGGTCCAGCGACGGTGGGTTTCTGCCCATAGGCGACATTGTTGCCGGTGATGTCTGGTGAGGACCTGCCTTACAACAGGCCTACAAGCCCAATGTTCAGCCTCTCTCAGCCTATTGCAGACAGTCTGAGCACTGATGGAGGGATTGTGCGTTCCTGGTGTAACTTGGGCAGTTGTTGTTGCCATCCTGTACCTGTCACGCAGATGTGATGTTCGAATGTATCATGTGCGATCATGTGCAATTTAGCTCTGTCTTGCCCTGGCATTGCACATCTGCAGTCCTCATGCCTCCTTGCAGCATGCCTAAGGCACGTTCATGCAGATGAGCAGGGACTCTGGGAAACTTTCTTATGGTGTTTTTCAGAATCACTATAAAGGCCTCTTTAGTGTCCTAAGTTTTCATAACTGTGACCTTAATTGCCTACCGTCTGTAAGCTGTTAGTGTCTTAACGACCGTTCCACAGGTGCATGTTCATTAATTGTTTATGGTTCATTGAACAAGCATGGGAAACAGTGTTTAAACCCTTTACAATGAAGATCTGTGAAGTTATTTGGATTTTTAAGAATTATCTTTGAAAGACAGGGTCCTGAAAAAGGGACGTTTATTTTTTTGCTAAATGTATGTATATATATATTTAGGATCACCACTTTATTTTGAGAATGTGAAATAACAGAATAATAGTAGAGAGAATTATTTATTTCAGCTTTTATTTCTTTCATCACATTCCCAGTGGGTCAGAAGTTTACATACACTCAATTAGTATTTGGTAGCATTGCCTTTAAATTGTTTCACTTGGGTCAAGCGTTTCAGGTTGCCTTCCACAAGCTTCCCACATTAAGTTGGGTGAATTTTGGTCCCTTCCTCGCGACAGAGCTGGTGTAACTGAGTCAGGTTTGAAGCCTCCTTGCTCACACACGCTTTTTCAGTTCTGACTTCAGACTTTTTTCCAACAGATATTAGTGACCAATGTATTCCAGTAACTTGTGACATGGGAGCAAGGAGAAACATATTTTTCCTATTGGAGAGTCAACTGGATATAGCGAGGGTAGGTCAAGAAGGTGAGGTCTGGCTACACCTCTAAATAACATGAGAGTTCCAGATGGAATAGCATCAAAGACTATGGCGAACTCTCTAGGTGTTACATTAATATTGTAACGAGATAAAAATTCCTCATAATTGAGTAACAGTCCTTCTGCATTAAAAAGTTGACTCACGAGCAGGATATGATAATTGAACCAGTTCTTAAAAAATAAAGACTTGTTTCTATACACAATGTCCTTATTGTTCCAAATGAAATACATATGCAGGGAAAAATTAACGACCACGCTATGAATACCTGTCTATGAAAAGCAGATCATTTTGCAGGAATCTTATCAATGTTATAGTTACAGAGTAACATGAAATTGAGGCCACCAAAACGGGAGAAGATATAATGAGGATGAAATTCCAAATTGAAGTTGATTCTTTAAAAATGTTAAGCCCAATTTATCTTAAAAGTATTATTCAAAGTAGGAAAATCAAAAAATTGAGACCACAATATTCATATGAGTTCATAACGACAGATTTCCTAATATAATGTGTACGATTTTTCCAGATGAAGTTAAACTCCACAAGAATCTCCCAAAGAAGTTTGAAATTAAGTTTGCATTTACAATCGACCACTTTTTAGCAGTCGTCACTTCCGGTTATCGTTGCTTGAGCAGTTCGAGGTCTTCCAATAATAGCTCCACTGCGGCATTGAGTTATCAGTTGTTAGTTTAGTATTACATTTTACAATCGGGCTATAGACCCGTCTAATGCCTCATGAATCGTCACTGCAGTAAAAATAAAAAGTGGGAGAGCACGTGAATCTGGTCCACGCTGATTTTTTTTAGTGCGTAAAAAATTATGTGTAGCTGCATTCTTTTTTGAGGAGGAGCAGCGAGAAGGACTTCAGGCCGTCTAATAATTTGTGTAGGTAAAAATGTATTTGAACGACGGATTTCACTGATCGGTCATAATGGCAGCCTACATTTTGGTCTTTACATGGGAGATCTTTAAGAATTTTGAACAAACCGTTTGGGAACCAAATATACTGGCTCAAACGTGAACAGCCAAATTATGTCATAATTTTGAATAACTAATTGAATGTGAATAATAATGTTGATCCATATTTGTGTTAAAGGGTCGTGGTTATGGTGAAGACAAAACTAAAACTATCCTGCAATGTCAGAATACATCAATAGTTGACGTGCGGGTGGGGTTAGAATCGACGCAGCTCAACCTTCAAAGGGGCGGAGTGCGGGAGCGAACCGACCATACGGAGAGTCATCAGGGTTAAAATATTCTGCCTTGGGGGTGGGGGGGGTGGGGAAGGACATACTATTGCCAAGCCGGCGACGAGATTGGGCCTGTGGTGCCTGCAACCCAGCAAAACATGGAGCTCGAGAATATCGTGGCCAACACCGTCCTGTTGAAAGCAAGAGAAGGTAAGAGATGTCGGAGCGCAGGGACGGATGACAAGCTTGACAGCTCCAGAAGTTTACATACACTCAATTAGTATTTGGTAGCATTGCCTTTAAATTGTTTCACTTGGGTCAAGCGTTTCAGGTTGCCTTCCACAAGCTTCCCACATTAAGTTGGGTGAATTTTGGTCCCTTCCTCGCGACAGAGCTGGTGTAACTGAGTCAGGTTTGAAGCCTCCTTGCTCACACACGCTTTTTCAGTTCTGCCCACAAATTTTCTATAGGATTGAGGCCTGGGCTTTGTGATGGCCACTCCAATACCTTGACTTTGTTGTCCTTAAGCCATTTTGCCACAACTTTGGAGGTATGCTTGAGGTCATTGTACATTTGGAAGACCCATTTGCGAGCAAGCTTTAACATCCTGACTGATGTCTTGAGATGTTGCTTCAATATATCCACATAACTGTCCTTCTTCATGATGCCATCTATTTTGTGAAGTGCACCAGTCCTTCCTGCAGCAAAGCACCTCCACAACATGATGTTGCCACCCCCGTGCTTCACGGTTGGGATGGTGTTCTTCGGCTTGCAAGCCTCCCCCTTTTCCCTCCAAACATAACGATGGTCATTATGGTCAAACAGTTCTATATTTGTTTCATCAGCATTTCTCCAAAAAGCACGATCTGTGTCCCCATGTGCAGTTGCAAACCGTAGTCTGGCTTTTTTTATGGCGGTTTTGGGGCAGTGGCTTCTTCCTTGCTGAGCGAACTTTCAGGTTATGTCGATATAGGACTCGTTTTACTGTGGATATATATACTTTTCTATCTATTTCGTCCAGCATCTTCGCAAGGTCCTTTGCTGTTGTTCTGGGATTGATTTGCACTTTTCGCACCAAAGTACATTCATTTCTAGGAGACAGAACGCATCTCCTTCCTGAGCGGTATGACGGCTGTGTTGTCCCATGGTGTTTATACTTGCGTACTATTGTTTGTACAGATGAACGTAGTACCTTCACTGCGTTTGGAAATAGCTCCCAAGGATTAACCAGAATTGTGGAGGTCTACAATTCTTTTTATGATGTCTTGGCTGATTTCCTTTGAGTTTCCCATGATGTCAAGCAAAGAGGCACTGTTTGAAGGTAGGCCTTGAAATACATCCACAGGTACACCTCCAATTAACTCAAATGATGTCAATTAGCCTATCAGAGGCTTCTAATGCCATGACATAATTTTCTGGAATTTCCCAAGCTGTTTAAAGGCACAGTCACCTTAGTGTATGTGTAGCTGCATTCTTCCTCCTCTTCTGA
Source organism: Oncorhynchus tshawytscha (assembly GCF_018296145.1). NCBI lineage: Eukaryota > Metazoa > Chordata > Actinopteri > Salmoniformes > Salmonidae > Oncorhynchus > Oncorhynchus tshawytscha. The sequence continues at coordinate 24,232,468 of NC_056458.1, forward strand.
GGAGGAGCAGCGAGAAGGATCGGAGGACCAATGCACAGCGTGGTAAGGGTCCATAATGTTTATTTAAAGACATAAACGGAACACTACAAAACAATAAACAATGTGAACAAACAAAATCGAAACAGTACCGTGTGGCAACAAACACTCACACGGAAACAAACACCCACCAACCAAAAGTGAAACCCAGGCTACCCAAGTATGATTCTCAATCAGAGACAACTAACGACACCTGCATCTGATTGAGAACCATACTAGCTGAACACAAAAACCAACATAGAAAAACAAACAGACTGCCCACCCCAACTCACGCCCTGACCATACTAAAACAAAGTATAAAATAACAGAACTATGGTCAGAATGTGACAGTACCCCCAAAGGTGTGGACTCCGGCCGCAAAACCTGAACCTATAGGGGAGGGTCTGGGTGGGCGTCTGTCCGTGGTGGCGGCTCTGGCGGGGGACGTGGACCCCACTTCACCACAGTTTTTCTCCGCCTCATTGTCCACCTCTGTGGCCTCTTAAGAGCAGCTACCCTCGCCACCGACCTTGGATTGGGGACCCACGCCACGGGTCCCGAATGGATGGGAGATTCCGTCAGCGCCGGACAGACGGAAGACTCTGGCGGCTCAGGACAGACGGGAGTCTCTGGCGACTCAGGACAGACGGGAGACTCTGGCGGCTCAGGACAGACGGGAGACTCTGGCGGCTCAGGACAGACGGGAGACTCTGGCGGCTCAGGACAGACGGGAGACTCTGGCGGCTCAGGACAGACGGGAGACTCTGGCGGCTCAGGACAGACGGGAGACTCTGGCGGCTCAGGACAGACGGGAGACTCTGGCGGCTCAGGACAGACGGGAGACTCTGGCGGCTCAGGACAGACGGGAGACTGGCGGCTCAGGACAGAGGGGAGACTCTGGCGGCTCAGGACAGAGGGGAGACTCTGGCGGCTCAGGACAGAGGGGAGACTCTGGCGGCTCAGGACAGAGGGGAGACTCTGGCGGCTCAGGACAGAGGGGAGACTCTGGCGGCTCAGGACAGAGGGGAGACTCTGGCGGCTCAGGACAGAGGGGAGACTCTGGCGGCTCAGGACAGAGGGGAGACTCTGGCGGCTCAGGACAGAGGGGAGACTCTGGCGGCTCAGGACAGAGGGGAGACTCTGGCGGCTCAGGACAGAGGGGAGACTCTGGCGGCTCAGGACAGAGGGGAGACTCTGGCGGCTCAGGACAGAGGGGAGACTCTGGCGGCTCAGGACAGAGGGGAGACTCTGGCGGCTCAGGACAGAGGGGAGACTCTGGCGGCTCAGGACAGAGGGGAGACTCTGGCGGCTCAGGACAGAGGGGAGACTCTGGCGGCTCAGGACAGAGGGGAGACTCTGGCGGCTCAGGGCAGACGGGAGACTCTGGCGGCTCAGGGCAGACGGGAGACTCTGGCGGCGCTGGGCAGACGGGAGACTCTGGCGGCGCTGGGCAGACGGGAGACTCTGGCGGCTCAGGGCAGACGGGAGACTCTGGCGGCTCAGGGCAGACGGGAGACTCTGGCGGCTCAGGGCAGACGGGAGACTCTGGCGGCTCAGGGCAGACGGGAGACTCTGGCGGCTCAGGGCAGACGGGAGACTCTGGCGGCTCAGGGCAGACGGGAGACTCTGGCGGCTCAGGGCAGACGGGAGACTCTGCGGCTCAGGACAGACGGGAGACTCTGGCGGCTCAGGACAGACGGGAGACTCTGGCGGCGCTGGGCAGGAGGAAGGCTCTGGCAGCGCTGGACAGGCGGGAGCACCTGTAGGGAGAAGGCGGAGAGACAGCCTGGTGCGGGGGGCTGCCACCGGAGAGCTGGTGCGTGGAGGTGGCACCGGATAGACCGGACCGTGCAGGCGCACTGGAGCTCTTGAGCACCGAGCCTGCCCAACCTTACCTGGTTGAATGCTCCCAGTAGCCAGGTCAGTGCGGCAAGGTGGAATAGCCCGCACTGGGCTGTGCTGGCAAACCGGGGACACCATGCGTAAGGCCGGCCTATACGTGGAGCTGGAATGTACCGCACCGGGTACACCGTGCGCTCCACCGCATAACACGGTGCCTGCCCGGTCCCTCTCGCTCTCCGGTAAGCACGGGAAGTTGGCGCAGGTCTCCTGCCTGAACTCGCCACACTCCCCGTGTCCCCCCCCCCTGCCTCTCGGGCTTCCAGCCACGCTGCCGAGCTAGCTCCTCATAATGCCGCCCCTCGGCTGTCGCTGCCTCCAGCTCTGCCTTGAGGCGGCGATATTCACCCGGCTGTGCCCAGGGTCCCTTGCTGTCTAATATCTCCTCCCAAGTCCATCTCTCCAGGTATCGCTGCCTGTCCTGCTGCTGCTGCCTGTTACCACGCTGCTTGGTCCTTTCTTGGTGGGTGTTTCTGTAACGGCATTCTTCCTCCTCTTCTGAGGAGGAGTAGCAAGAAGGATCGAAGGACCAATGCGCAGCTTTGTAAGTGTCCATAATGTTTATTTAAAGACATAAACTGAACACTACAAAACAATAAGCAATGTGAACAAACGAAACCGAAACAGTACCGTGTGGCAACAAACAATCACACGGAAACAAACACCCAACAACCAAAAGTGAAACCCAGGCTATCTAAGTATCATTCTCAATCAGAGACAACTAACGACACCTGCCTCTGAATGAGAACCATACTAGGCCGAACACAAAAACCAACATAGACTGCCCACCCCAAATCACGCCCTGACCATACTAAAACAAAGAATAAAATAACAGAACTATGGTCAGAATGTGACAGTATGAATACTTCTGACCCACTGGAATTGTGATACAGTGAATTATAAGTGAAATAATCTGTCTGTAAACAATTGTTGGAAAAATTACTTGTGTCATGCACAAAGTAGATGCCCTAACAGACTTGCCAAAACTATAGTTTGTGGAGTGGTTGAAAAACGAGTTTTAAGGACTCCAACCTTAGTGTATGTAAACTTCCGACTTCAACATCATATAATTTGGCCTCTCTAGCCTCTTTCTACACTTGGCATCCATCAAATGCTGCACTGTGTGTGTGTTTACGCAGATTCTGTAACTCCACAAGAATCTATTTTTTATTGATTTATTTGTATTTTTATTACCAACGTATAAAAGTCTGTATACATACAATAAGTACATAGATAGACAATAGTAACATATGCTAGGGGGTAGAACAAATTACAGATTACACAACGACTTTAAAAGAAACACACATATTGATTGTTTTAACAGCTTTCTTATTAGAATAATGTAGAATGGTCTTAATGTACTGCTCAAATTCCTTATAGAAAACACGGAAGAGTGTTTTTTTATTTGTGAATTTACATTTATGAATATGAAATTTTCCCATTAGCACAATTAGATTTATGAGGTAAAATTGTTTATCTTTATTATGGTTAAGGAAACCGAGCAGCACATTCTTCCATAGCAAACAAAAGTCATCAAGAATATTAACAATTATAAAACTGTGACTACCTTTCCATAATTGTTTTACATGTAGACAATGCCAAAATAAATGTGAAACTGTTTCTGGATGCTCAACACAAAAAGTACAATCAATGTTAATGTATTTTTTCTTCAGATAATGATTCGCAGGGTAATACTTATGGATCATTCTGAAAGAGACCTCTTTGACCTTGTTAACAAGCAAGTATTTGTGTGGTAATAACCAGACTTTTTTCCAACAGATATTAGTGACCAATGTATTCCAGTAACTTGTGACATGGGAGCAAGGAGAAACATATTTTTCCTATTGGAGAGTCAACTGGATATAGCGAGGGTAGGTCAAGAAGGTGAGGTCTGGCTACACCTCTAAATAACATGAGAGTTCCAGATGGAATAGCATCAAAGACTATGGCGAACTCTCTAGGTGTTACATTAATATTGTAACGAGATAAAAATTCCTCATAATTGAGTAACAGTCCTTCTGCATTAAAAAGTTGACTCACGAGCAGGATATGATAATTGAACCAGTTCTTAAAAAATAAAGACTTGTTTCTATACACAATGTCCTTATTGTTCCAAATGAAATACATATGCAGGGAAAAATTAACGACCACGCTATGAATACCTGTCTATGAAAAGCAGATCATTTTGCAGGAATCTTATCAATGTTATAGTTACAGAGTAACATGAAATTGAGGCCACCAAAACGGGAGAAGATATAATGAGGGATGAAATTCCAAATTGAAGTTGGATTCTTTAAAAAATGTTAAGCCCAATTTATCTTAAAAGTATTATTCAAAGTAGGAAAATCAAAAAAATTGAGACCACAATATTCATATGAGTTCATAACGACAGATTTCCTAATATAATGTGTACGATTTTTCCAGATGAAGTTGAACTCCACAAGAATCTCCCAAAGAAGTTTGAAATTAAATTTGCATTTACAATCGACCACTCCCCTTAGCAGTCGTCACTTCCGGTTATCGTTGCTTGAGCAGTTCGAGGTCTTCCAATAATAGCTCCACTGCGGCATTGAGTTATCAGTTGTTAGTTTAGTATTACATTTTACAATCGGGCTATAGACCCGTCTAATGCCTCATGAATCGTCACTGCAGTAAAAATAAAAAGTGGGGAGAGCACGTGAATCTGGTCCACGCTGATTTTTTTTTAGTGCGTAAAAAAATAACTTTTTTTTTTTTCAGGCCGTCTAATAATTTGTCTAGGTAAAAATGTATTTGAACGCGGATTTCACGATCGGTCATAATGGCAGCCTACATTTTGGTCTTTACATGGGAGATCTTTAAGAATTTTGAACGACGAACCGTTTGGGAACCAAATATACTGGCTCTTTTACGTGAACAGCCAAATTATGTCATAATTTTGAATAACTAATTGAATGTGAATAATAATGTTGATCCATATTTGTGTTAAAGGGTCGTGGTTATGGTGAAGACAAAACTAAAACTATCCTGCAATGTCAGAATACATCAATAGTTGACGTGCGGGTGGGGTTAGAATCGACGCAGCTCAACCTTCGGGGCGGAGTGCGGGAGCGAACGACCGTACGGAGAGTCATCAGGGTTAAAATATTCTGCCTTGGGGGTGGGGGGGTGGGGGAGGACATACTATTGCCAAGCCGGCGACGAGATTGGGCCTGTGGTGCCTGCAACCCAGCAAAACATGGAGCTCGAGAATATCGTGGCCAACACCGTCCTGTTGAAAGCAAGAGAAGGTAAGAGATGTCGGAGCGCAGGGACGGATGACAAGCTTGACAGCTCCTCTCTCTTCACCGCCAGAACTAGCTCAGAACCTGGGGATTCCCCCAGGAAGCGCAGGCCATAGAGATAGGAGCTGGATGATTGTTGCACCTCTTTATTATTTGCAAAGCGTGAAGATAACTATATTAACATCCCATATGCTCTCTAAATACATAATATTTACTCGAGCTTAACCTTGGACATTGGTAGGCTACAGAAAAGATGCGACTGTCAATCAAATTGCGTGACATTAGATTTTCCGGCATTCTATTCTACAGCATCCTTCTGTCGTTGTCGAAACTGCATGTTGAACAGAATTCCGTATTCAATTTGCAATGAAGAGCTAGCAACACACATGCCAAATTAACGCCAGTAGACATTAATTTGTGGACCTTTATTTGGCAATGACAGCGTATGTCAGTGCGCTCCATGTTAGCGGATTGTAGTGATGTTGGAAGGGTGTCAACATTAGGCCTATGTCAATTTGTGAAATAGCAACATAAAGATGATCACTGAGTAAGCAGCGCTATAGACTCTAGCTGGTGTATCTAGCAGTTGCAGATAATGTAACTAGCCGAGATATTTGTTTCTAATTACTGTAGACCGATAATGTATCCATCGGAAACACAAATGACATCACGGTATATATAATTTTATCCCCCAGTCACAGATTATCTGATAGTGGTCCTACTATCAGATACATTGGAAGCAATGACAGTAATGAACTAACTACAGTAAAAGTCGCCTATCATGGGGGACAAAAGTAAGACATTTGATCCATCTATTTGTTATTCCTCTTTCATACTAAATCAATTAGTGCTAACACAATGAACAAAGGTCTTGTTTTAAAACTCAGGAATGTTTTTCCTGTTTACAGACTCATTCCATTCACAGGGTGGTTGACCCCAGTCTGATGAACCCCACTCTGGCCATATCAGTCACATGGCATATTTTGGACATATACAGTAAAAGAGAATAGTATAGAACAACTTCTATTTTTCCCAGAGGGAACATCGGTATCACCATCAAATAACATCATACTGATCTGTTAATTTATGTATATTTCCAATCAACCAATCAGATGTTTATTTGTGAAATGCGTTGTAATGGAAAACTAACCAAAACCATTGTACTGTATGTCAGAGGTAGCCTACAGCAAAACACAGTGTTCAAAATGGTATTGTCATCTCTGCTAGGATCAATACTGTACTCTCTATCTAGTCTCAGTGTAGGGTCTCTGTTTTTTTGATAGAGGAGAAGTATTGAATCTGCCATAGACATTACACAGACTTCTGTTTTCACGTCGCCTCTCTCTGGTCACATTGTTTGCCATTGAAATCCACATTAAATACCACTGAAGTGTTATTATATTTGGATGTAGGACATGTCAACCCTGAATTCAATTTACAATCTCTTCAGGGTGCCAGTCTTATTACATTTATCAGGCACAAAAGAGGCTGTGTTTTGCAGGAAAATGTGAAAAAAGCAACCAATTAATTGTAAATGATCAAATAATATATCTGACGGACCAAACCCTACTCGGTAGCCAGGTGAAGTGGTATGATCAAATCCACATAATCATAGTCTACTTATTACTGCAAATCAGTGTTCTAGTAGAAGCACCTCTAATTTGTTTCCACTCTTATTGTTGTTGGTGGTAATAACACTGTAATTCTGTTACTATCAAATAGTAATAATGCATTAATACTTTCTCTCACAAACAACAGTTCAAGATGGAAAACGGTAGTAAAATTATTAGTAAAATTATACTTTCAGGAATATGTTTTTATATATTTTTTTATTTTTATGTTTAGCTCACATAATATAATTTAAAAGTATGCATTAAAGGTGTTTGTAATGGAATGCATGTGGCAAAAACAAATCTAGACATTAATAAATTATGTTCTATAGCTTCCAAAGTATTTTTTACAATAGTGTGGGATTGTCAAGATTGAGGCACAGTGGCTTCAACACAAGTTAGTCTTCTAGTACAAGTTCTATGTACAAGTATGACAAATGAGATATATATGTATATATCTCATTGGTAATTTGTCATACTTGTACATCTCTTTGCCAGGCATAAACAATGTGCTCAGTGTCTCATTTGCATCTTGTTCGCTTCCCATTGTGATAAAACATTGTTAGCCAGACATACTGTCAATATGTTCACTTACAACCACTATTTGAATAGCAAATGTTACTGGGCATGGCATCCAGTTCATGCACATGACACTTAAAGAGTTGGTTTCACCACCCAACCAAGATGGGCAACTTTACAGCATAGGTAGCAGGCCTAGACCTATTTTGCTTGCCAATTTTTTTGTTGACGTACTGTAACTATACTGAACAAAAATATCAATGCAACATCTAAGGTGTTGGTCCCATGTTTCATGAGCTGAAATAAAAGATCCCAGAAATGTTCCATACAAACAAAAAGTTTATTTCTCTAAAAATGCTGTGCACAAATTTGTTTATATCCCTGTTAGTGAGCATTTCTCCTTTACCAAGATAATCCATCCACCTGACAGGTGTGGCATATGAAGATGCTGATTAAACAGCATGATCATTACACAGGTGGATCTTGTGCTGGAGACAATAAAAGACCACTTTAAAATGTACAGTTTTGTCACACAACACAATGCCACAGATGTCTCAAGTTTTGAGGGAGTGTGCAATTGGCATGCTGACTGCAGGAATGTCCACCAGAGCTGTTGCCAGAGAATTTAATGTTAATTGTGCTACCATATACCGCCTCCAACGTTATTTTAGAGAATTTGGTAGTATGACAAACTGCCCTCACAACCGCAGACCACGTGTAACCATGCCAGCCCAGGACCTCCACATCCGGCTTCTTCACCTGCGGGATCGTCTGAGACCAGCCACCAGGACAGCTGATGAAACTGTGGGTTTACACTAGAGGTCGACCGATTATGATTTTTAGATACCGATTATTGGAGGACCCCCCCCCAAAAAAAAGCCGATACCGATTAATCGGACGATTTTTATTGTTTATTTATTGTAATAATGACAATTACAACAATACTGAATGAACACTTATTTTAACTTAATATAATACATCAATAAAAATCTATTTAGCCTCAAATAAATAATGAAACATGTTCAATTTGGTTCCTTGCTCAGAACATGAGAACATATGACAGCTGGTGGTTCCTTTTAACATGAGACTTCAATATTCCAAGGTAAGAGGTTTTAGGTTGTAGTTAATATCGTATTTATAGGACTATTTCTCTCTATACCATTTGTATTTCATATACCTTTGACTATTGGATGTTCTTATAGGCTCTATAATATTGCCAGTAACAGTATAGCTTCCGGCCCTCTCCTCGCCCCTACCTGGGCTCGAACCAGGAACACATCGACAACAGCCACACTCGAAGCAGCGTTACCCATCGCTCCACAAAAGCCGTGGCCCTTGAATAACTACTCCAAGTCTCAGAGCGAGTGACGTTTGAAACGCTATTAGCGCGCACCCTGCTAACTAGCTAGCCATTTCACATCGGTTACACCAGCCATTAGGCTGATAGGCTTGAAGTCATAAACAGCGCTGTGCTTGCGAAGAGCTGCTGGCAAAGCGCACGAAAGTGCTGTTTGAATGAATGCTTACGAGCCTGCTGCTGCCTACCATCGCTGTCAGACTGCTCTATCAAATCATAGACTTAATTATAACATAACACACAGAAATACGAGCCTTTGGTCATTAATATGGTCGAATCCAGAAACTATAATTTCGAAAACAAAACGTTTATTATTTCAGTGAAATACGGAACCGTTCCGTATTTTATCTAATGGGTGGCATCCCTAAGTCTAAATATTCTTGTTACATTGCACAACCTTCAATGTTATGTCATAATTACGTAAAATTCTGGCAAATTAGTTCGCAATGAGCCAGGCTGCCCAAACTGTTGCATATACCCTGACTCTGCGTGCAATGAACGCAAGAGAAGTGACACAATTTCATCTGTTTAATATTGCCTGCTAACCTTGATTTCTTTTAGCTAAATATGCAGGTTTAAAAATATATACTTCTGTGTATTGAATTTAAGAAAGGCATTGGTGTTTATGGTTAGGTACAGTCGTCCAACGATTGTGCTTTTTTCGCAAATGCGCTTTTGTTAAATCATCCCCCAGCGTTGCATCGATTATATGCAACGCAGGACACGCTAGATAAACTGGTAATATCATCAACCATGTGTAGTTATAACTAGTGATTATGATTGATTGTTTTTTATAAGAGAAGTTTAATGCTAGCTAGCAACTTACCTTGGCTTCTACTGCATTCGTGTAACATGCAGTCTCCTCGTGGAGTACAATGAGAGGCAGGTGGTTAGAGCGTTGGACTAGTTAACTCTAAGGTTGCGAGATTGAAACCCCCCGAGCTGACAAGGTGAAAATCTGTCGTTCTGCCCCTAAACAAGGCAGTTAACTCACCGTTCCTAGGCCGTCATTGAAAATAAGAATGTGTTCTTGTCTAGTTAAATAAAGATATATATATATATTTTAAATATATATATTTTTTAACCAATTTACGATTGTAATCGGCCCTAATTAATCGGCCATTCCGATTAATCGGTCGAACTCTAGTTTACACTGTCATAAACCATCTCAGGGAAGTTCATCTGCATGCTCGTAGTCCTCACCAGGGTCTTGACCTGACTGCATTTCAGCGTCATAACCGACTTCAGTGGGCAAATGCTCCCCTTCGATGGCCACCATTATTAAAATTCGAATGGTGGCGGATTGTGCTATTATGTGTTTTTTTCCCCGCGTTATTTGTAACTTATTTTGTACATAATGTTTCTGCAAACATATTATACAGCAAAATATTGCTTCTGGATATCAGGACAGCGATCACCCACCTCGGATAAGACAAAGATTTTTTCTTCAACAAGCAGGAGACACAGGACACTCTCCAAACACCCGACAGGGCCAACATCCCCGTTATTTGCAAGAGGAAAAAACGCAGGTACAGGGGACACAGAGCAGGATGCCTCGTGAGGACCCGCAAAAGGCGAGTGGGAAAGCTGCCGTTACCGTCAATATTACTCGCCGACATGCAATCATTGGACAATAAATTAGACGAGGTCCGATCACGAATATCCTACCAACGGGACATCAAAAACTGTACTATCCTATGTTTCACGGAATCGTGGCAGAATGACAACATGGATATTCAGATGAGGGGGGCGGTCTGTGCATATTTGTAAACAACAGCTGGTGCACGAAATCTAAGGAAGTCTCTAGATTTTGCTCGCCAGAAGTATAGTATATTGTGATAAATTGCAGCCCACACTACTTGCTTAGAGAGTTTTCAGCTATACTTTTTGTGGCTGTTTATTTACCAACACAGACAGATGCTGGCAGTAAGTAACACTCAGTCAGCTGTATAAGGAAATAAGCAAACCGGAAACCACTCACCCAGAGGCGGCACCCCTAGTGGCCGGAGACTTTAATGCAGGGAAACTTAAATCAGTTCTACCAAATTTCTATCAACATGTTAAATGTGCAACCAGAGGGAAAAAAATTCTAAATCACCTGTACTCCACACACAGAGATGCATACAAAGCTCTCCCTCGCCCTCTATTTGGTAAATCCGACCACAACTCTATCCTCCTGATTCCTGCTTACAAGCAAAAATGAAAGCAGGAAGCACCAGTGACTCGGTGTATAAAAAAGTGGTCAGATGAAGCAGATGCTAACCTACAGGACTGTTTTGCTATCACAGACTGGAACATGTTCCGGTATTCTTCCGATGGCATTGAGGAGTACAGCACATCAGTCACTGGCTTTATCAATAAGTACATCAGGGACGTCGTCCCCACGGTGACTGTACGTACATACCCCAACCCAAAGCTGCCGCTTTCAAGGTGCGGGACTCTAACCCAGAGGCTTACAAGAAATCCTGCTATGCCCTGCGACGAACCATCAAACAGGCAAAGCGTCAATACAGGGCTAAGATTGAATCATACTACACCGGCTCCGATGCTCGTCTTATGTGGCAGGGCTTGCAAACTATTACAGACTACAAAAGGAAGCACAGCCGTGAGCTGCCCAGTGACACGAGCCTACCAGATGAGCTAAATCACTTCTATGCTCGCTTCGAGGCAAGCAACACTGAAGCATGCATGAGAGCATCAGCTGTTCCGGACGACTGTGTGATCACGCTCTCCTTAGCCGACCTGAGTAAGACCTTTAAACAGGTCATGTGCTCCTGGCATGTGCTGACCAACTGGCAGGTGTCTTCACTGACATTTTCAACATGTCTCTGATTTGAGTCTGTAATACCAACATGTTTCAAGCAGACTACCATAGTCGCTGCCCAAGAACACAAAGGCAACCTGCCTAAATGACTACAGACCCGTAGTACTCACGTCCGTAGCCATGAAGTGCTTTGAAAGGCTGGTAATGGCTCACATTAACACCACTATCCCAGAAACCCTAGACCCACTCCAATTTGCATACCGCTCAAACAGATCCACAGATGATGCAATGTCTACTGCATTCCACACTAGAGGTCGACCGATTAATCGGAATGGCCGATTAATTAGGGCCGTTTTCAAGTTTTCACAACAATCGGAAATCGGTATTTTTGGACACCGATTTGGCCAATTTTTTTTATTTTATTAATATTATTATTTTTGACACCTTTATTTAACTAGGCAAGTCAGTTAAGAACACATTCTTATTTTCAATGAAGGCCTAGGAACGGTGGGTTAACTGCCTTGTTCAGGCGCAGAACGACAGATTTTTACCTTGTCAGCTTGAGGATTTGTTTTTGCAACCTTCCGGTTACTAGTTAAACGCTCTAACCAGCTGCCTTACATTGCACTCCACGAGGAGCCTGCATGGCAGGCTGACTACCTGTTACGCGAGGGCAGCAAGAAGCCAAGGTAAGTTGCTAGCTAGCATTAAACTTATCTTATAAAAAACAATCAATCTTAACATAATCACTAGTTAATTACACATGGTTAATATTACTAGTTTGTCTAGCGTGTCCTGCATTGCATATAATTGATGCGGTGCCTGTTAATTTCTCATCGAATCACAGCCTACTTCGCCAAACGGGTGATGATTTAGCACTGTCGTTGCACCAAACCTAACCATAAACATGATTGCCTTTCTTTAAAATCAATACACAAGTATATATTTTTAAACCTGCATATTTAGTTAATATTGCCTGCTGACATGAAGTTCTTATAACTAGGGAAATTGTGTCACTTCTCTTGCGTTCCGTGCAAGCAATCAGGGTATATGCAGCAGTTTGGGCCGCTTGGCTCGTTGCGAACTGTGTGAAGTCCATTGCTTCCTAACAAAGACCGTAAATAATTTGCCAGAATTGTACATAATTCCGACATAACATTGAAGGTTGTACAATGTAACAGCAATATTTAGACTTATGGATGCCACCCGTTAGATAAAATAAGGAACGGTTCCGTATTTCACTGAAAGAATAAACGTTTTGTTTTCTAAATAATAGTTTCTGGATTCAACCATATCAATGACCAAAGGCTCATATTTCTGTGTGTTATTATGTTATAATTAAGTCTATGATTTGATATTTGATAGAGCAGTCTGACTGAGCAACGGTAGGCAGCAGCAGGCTCGTAAGCATTCATTCAAACAGCACTTTCGTGCGTTTGCCAGCAGCTCTTCGCAATGCTTCAAGCATTGAGCTGTTTATGACTTCAAGCCTATCAACTCCGAGATTAGGATGGTGTAACCGATGTGAAATGGCTAGCTAGTTAGCGGGTTGCGCACTAATAGCGTTTCAATCGGTGATGTCACTCACTCTGAGACTTGGAGTAGTTGTTCCCTTGCTCTTGTTTTTGTGGAGCGATGGGTAATGATGCTTCGAGGGTGGCTGTTGTCAATGTGTTCCTAGTTCGAGCCCAGGTAGGGGCGAGGAGAGTGACAGAAGCTATACTGTTACACTGGCAATACTATAGTGCCTATAAGAACATCCAATAGTCAAAGGTATATGAAATACAAATGGTATAGAGAGAAATAGTCCTTTAATTCCTATAATAACTACAACCTAAAACATCTTACCTTGGAATTTTGAAGACTCATGTTAAATGGAACCACCAGCTGTCATATGTTCTCATGTTCTGAGCAAGGAACTTAAACGTTAGCTTTCTTACATAGCACATATTTCACTTTGTTTTTGCATTATTTAAACCAAATTGAACATGTTTCATTATTTATTTGAGGCTAAATTGATTTTATTGATGTATTATATTAAGTTAAAATAAGTGTTCATTCAGCATTGTCGTAATTGTCATTATTACAAATAAATAAATATAAATCCGCCGATTAATCGGTATCAGCTTTTTTTGATCCTCCAATAACTGGTATCGGTATTGGCGTTGAAAAATCATAATCGGTCGACCTCTAGTCCAAACACACCAAGACAGCTGTGAAGAGGGCACGACAAAGCCTATTCCCCCTCAGGAAACTAAAACGATTTGGCGTGTGTCCTGAGATCCTCAAAAGGTTCTACTGCTGCAACATCGAGAACATGGTTGCATCACTGCCTGGTACGGCAATTGCTCGACCTCTGACCGCAAGGCACTACAGAGGGTAGTGTGTACGACCCAGTACATCACTGGGGCTAAGCTGCCTGCCATCCAGGACCTCTACACCAGGCGGTGTCAGAGGAAGGCCCTAAAAATTGTCAAACACCCCAGCCACCTCAGTCATAGACTGTTCTCTCTACTACCGCTCTCTTTTTACTGTTGTTTTTATTTCTTTACCTACCTATTGTTCACTTAATACCTTTTTTGCACTATTGGTTAGGGCCTGTAAATAAGCATTTCACTGTAAGGTCTACACCTGTTGTATTTGGCGCATGTGACAAATAAACTTTGATTTGATTAGCACACTGGAGAAGTGTGGTCTTCACAGATGAATCCTGGTTTCAAATTTACTGGGCAGATGGCAGACAGTGTGAATGGTGTCGTGTGTGCGAGTGGTTTGCTGATGTTAACATTGTGAACAGAGTGCCCCATGGTGGCGGTGGGGTTAATGTATGGGCAGGCATAAGCTATGGACAACAAACACAATCGCATTTTTATCAGTGGCAATTTGAATGCACAGAAATACCATTATGAGATCCTGAGGCCCAAGGATGCGTTCTCAGTCCCCTCCTCTGCTCCCTGTTCACCCAATACTGTGTTGCCACACATCTCCAACTCAGTCATTAAGTTTGCAGATGACACAACAATGGTAGGCCTGATTACCATCAACAACGAGACAGCCCACAGCAGTGTTTCCCAAACTCGGTCCTGGGGACCCCAAGGGGGGCACGTTATGTATAGCACTACACAGTTGATTCAAATAATAAACTCATCGTTAAGCTTTGATTGTTTGAATCAGCTGTGTAGTGCAATGGCAAAAAACAAAACGTGCACCCCATGTGATCCCCAGGACTGGGTTTGGGAAACACTTGCCTACAAGGAGGAGGTGAGGGCCCTTGCAGAGTGGTGCCAGGAAAATAACCTTTCCCTCAACGTCAAAAACAAAATGAAGGAGCTGATTGTGGACTTCAGAAGACAGCAGAAGGAGCACGCCCCCATCCACACACAGTGGAGAAGGTGAAAATCTTCAAATTCTTCGGAGTGCACATTACTGACAGCCTGAAATGGTCCATCCACACAGAAAGTGTGGCGAAAAAGGCACAACAGTGCCTCTTCATCCTCAGGAGGCTTGGCCTCTAAAGCCCTCACAAACCCTCCAGGACATCTACAGCACACAGTGTCACAGGAAGGCTAAAAAGATCATCAAAGACCTCAGCCACCTAGGCCACAGCCTGTTCATCCCACTGCCATCTAGAAAGCGGAGACAGTATAGGTGTATCAAAGCTGGAACCGAGACACTGAAAAACATCTCCAGGCCATCAGACTGTTGAATAGTCACCACTAGCTGGCCTCCGCTCAGTGCCCTGCCCTGAACTTTAGTCACTGTTACAAGCCGGCTACCACCCGGTTACTCAACCCTGCACCTTAGACACTGCTGTCCTATGTACATTATCATTGAACACTGTTCACTTTAATAATGTTTACATACTGTTTTATCCACTTCATATGCATATACTGTATTCTAGTCTCATCCTATATATCTACTGTTGTACACACCTTTTATATTAATATACTATCCATAATGTCTATACACACCATCATATACATATATATTTATATTCTGGACTTTGACACTGCTCGTTCTAGTATTTCTATATTTCTTATTTAATTTTTTTATTTCACCTTTATTTAACCAGGTAGGCTAGTTGAGAACAAGTTCTCATTTGCAACTGCGACCTGGCCAAGATAAAGCGTAGCAATTCGACACATACAACAACACAGAGTTACACATGGAATAAACAAAACATACAGTCAATAATACAGTAGAACCAAAGAAAACAAAAAGTACAGTGAGTGCAAATGAGGTAAGTTTAGGAAATAAATAGGCCATGGTGGCGAAGTAATTACAATATAGCAATTAAACACTGGAATGGTAGATCGGCAGAAGGTGAATGTGCAGGTAAAGATACTGGGGTGCAATGGAGCAAAATAAATGAATACCAGTATGGGGATAAGGTAGGTAGATAGATGGGCTGTTTACAGATGTGCTATGTACAGGTGCAGTGATCTGTAAGCTGCTCTGACAGCTGGTGCTTAAAGCTAGTGAGGGAGATGTGAGTCTCCAGCTTCAGAGATTTTTGCAGTTCGTTCCAGTCATGGGCAGCAGAGAACTGGAAGGAAAGGCAACCAAAGGAGGAATTGGCTTTGGGGGTGACCAGTCGGTGCTGCTATGGTGACCAGTGAGCTGAGATAAGGCAGGGCTTTACCTAGCAGAGACTTGTAGATAACCTGTAGCCAGTGGGTTTGGCGACGAGTATGAAGCGAGGGCCAACCAACGAGAGCGTACAGGTCGCAATGGTGGGTAGTGTATGGGGCTTTGGTGACAAAAGTAGTTCCTTTCTTTAAATTCTTTGGATTTACGTGTATTGTTTTGTATTGTTAGATATTACTGCACTGTCGGAGCTAGGAACATAAGCATTTCTCTAAACCCACGATAACAAATGCAAAATATGTGTACACGACCAATACAATTTGATTTAAAGAGGTAGACTAAAATACAGTAAAATGGCTTTTTCTATGTCTACAACCTCTTGGTCTTCTTGACAAACACTCCAGGACAGCCATTATATTAATCACCCTGACCCTCTTCTTTATCTTGACGAATTTACAAGAGCACTTTTGTGTTTTTAGGGACTGTATGTATCTTTATGGGCCACTCAAGGCTACTTAGTGTTTTCCCATGTGTTATATTTTTCCTTTGTTTGATTAATCAACCACTGTTCTTTTGCAGGAGGTGGTGGAAACAGAAAAGGAAAAAGCAAGAAATGGAAACAGATGCTTCAGTTTCCCCACATCAGCCTGTGTGAGGAGCTCCGGGAAACTACAGGTACGTTTCCTCTCCTCTACTTGCTAGCCCATTGATAGTGTGGCAGACCATAGTGTGGCAGACCAGACCAGGCGTGTACATAGATCAGACACGGACAGAGTATGATTAGCTCGGTTTCAAGGGTGTTTTATTAAATATTAAATCAAAAAGAAAAGAACAGGTCTCCCCCATGAGACCCTCTCCGGGTTACCGTCTCCTGGGCTCTTCCTGTATCCTGTCGGGCACACAAACTCAACTCCCTCGGCTTAGTTCGGGTAACCGTATCCAACCACATGGAAGTCACCTCACTTCCCCTAGTCCTCTCCCTGTGTGCTGCCCTTCTGGCAGCTTTATGGGCCTCACACAGCTGGTGAGCAAGCCGCCCTTGATTACTCACCAGCTCCCAATCAGCCCCAATTAGTCCTGTCCGGAGAGCCCGGCGAGACCTGGCACGTCCAGCAGATGGAGCCTATAGCCGGCTATAGTATCCTGCCAGTCCCAGGAAGGACTTGACCTGTGTCTTGGTGCGTGGAACGGGCCAGTCACGCACCGCATGAACCTCCTGGGGCTTGACGTCCCCCCGTCCGATCAAATACCCCAGGTACTCCACCTCCTCGAACCCTAGCTTGCATTTCTTGGGGTTTGCGGTCAACCCGGCTTGTCTGAGCGCATCCAGCAAGGCCTGGAGGCGCTTCAGGTGCTCTTCTCAACCTTAGCTATGGATGATGATATGCCGCTACGTACTGCTGGTGGGGTCGAAGCACTCTGTTCATCAGCCGTCGGAATGTGGGCCAGGCTCCGTGGAGACCGAACGGGAGCACCCGGTACTGATACAACCCGTCTGGTGTCGAAAACGCCATCTTTTCCCGGGAGGAGGCTGCCAACGGTACCTGCCAATAATCTTTGGTCAGGTCAAGGGTGCTGATGTACCGGGCCTTTCCCAATCGGTCGATGAGCTCGTCCACCCTCGGCATGGGATATGCGTCGAACAAGCTGATGTCATTCACCCCCCGGAAATCGTTACAGAAGCGGAGGCTACAGTCCGGTTTGGGCACCAACACGATGGGGCTGCACCATGCACTGTGGGACTCTTCCACGACCCCATCCTCAGCATAGCCTCCACTTCCTGTTTCACGGCCTCCTTCAGGCCTCCGGAATCCAATATGGCCTCTTTCATACTGTTTCCCCGGGCCGGGTTCGGATGTGTTGTTCAATGAGGGTTGGCCCGGCTTCTCGGAGAAAACCGCCGTGTTCTGATCGAAGAGCTCCCTGAGCTCTTGCTTCTGGGCCGGGTCATTGCTCGGGACCTCCACTGGTACCGTTGGCGTCCTGGGTCCCGTCCATAACACGGCCAAGGCTGTCCTCTCGTGCCACTTCTTCAACAGGTTCACGTGGTAAATCTGTTGGGGTTTCCGCCTCCCCGGTTGCCGTACGTGGTAATTTCCCAGCTTCTCGATCATCTAGTATGGTCCGTGCCATGTTGCCAGGAACTTACTTTCGGCCGTGGGGATCAAGACCAACACCCTGTCTCCCACCTGGAATTCTCAGGGCTGGGCTCTCCGATTGTAGACCTGGGCTTGGGCACGCTGGGCCTTCTCCATATGTTCCCTCACGACTGGCCATATGGCTGTCATCCACTCCCGCATCATCTCCATGTGCTCTACCACGCTGCATAAGGGGGTTGGTTGGACTTCCCAAACCTCCTTGGCGAGGTCCACTAGGCCGTGTGGCCTCCTCCCGTAGAGGAGTTTGAACGGGGAAAACCCAGTGGAGGATTGGGGTACTTCTCGGATTGAGAACATTAGGTGGGGTAGTAGCTGGTCCCAGTTCTTCCCGTCCTGCTCGATGACCTTCCGCAGCATCTGTTTGAGCGTTTTATTAGTGCTCGACGAACCCATCCATCTGCGGGTGAAAAACGGAGGTCCGGATCTGCTTGATCTGCAGGAGGGCACGCAACTCTTTCATGAGGCGGAACATAAATTCCATACCTCGGTCTGTCAGGATCTCGTTCGGGATGCCCACCTGGCTAAAGAGCTGGAACAGCTCACGGGCGATTCCCTTGGACACCGCCGCCCATAGGGGAATGCCTCGGGATACCGGGTGGCATAGTCCACTATTACCAAGATGTACCTGTGTCCTCGTGCAGGCTTTACCAGGGCTCCCACTATGTCCATGGCCATGCTTTCAAAGGGCACCCCGATTATTGGCAGGGGGACGAGAGGGTTTCGGAAGTGTGCTTTCGGGGCAGTGAGTTGACATTTCGGGGCGGTTGCGACAGTAGTCTTCCACGGCCCTCCTCATCGAGGGCCAGTGGAACCAGGCGGCGATCCGTTCCCGGGTATTCTCCTTTCCCAGGTGCCCCAACAGGTGGGTGTGGGCCAGCTGAAGAACGGTTCCTGCGTACCGTCAGGGCAGCAACAATACCCCTCGATGTTCCCCCTGTTGGTGCGACACCTGATACAAAAGGTTATTCTTAATTTGGAAATGGGGGTATCGCCATCCACTGCCACCACTTCGGCGGCGGCAGCGTTCAAATTCGGATCCTCCCACTGGGCCATCCCGAATTGCCCCCTCAGTCGGCTTCCGGGCCGCACAGGCGATGGGTTGTCCCCGCTCACTTCTTCGGCCGGCTCATACTTTCTTCCTCAACTCGTGCCCCCATAGGGCCGCGAACAGTGGACAATCCCGTCACACTAGGAGAGGTACCGGCAGCTCGGGTACTGCACCCACCATCATTTGACAGCTCCCTTGTGGCGTCACGATGTTGGTCCATACGATGGGATACCATTTTGTGTCACCGTGAACAGAGGAAATGGACATCTCCCTACCCCGTTCGGTCTCCTGGTTCAGCAGGCTCTTGGTTACGAGCGTAACCATGCTTCCGGAGTCTAATAGCTCTTCCGTGTCGTGTCTGTCAACCTTCACCGGGACCATGGGTGCAGTTGACTCGTGGTGCGCCCAACAGGAGGTGTCATAGACCCACCTCACCTGCGGGGCTAGCTGATGGCATCAAATTCTCTCGAGCCGGGCAATTTCAGGCAATGTGCCCCCGGGCGCCACACTCTAAACACCCCCTTTGGTCTCCCTCTACCTGGGGTCGTCGGTGTCGGGTCGGCCCTACAACCGCCATCTCTCCACGGGTTTGCGGTCCTTTGGCTCTGCCGAATGTCGGTTCAGGGTACACTGCGGTGGGACTGTCCTTAGCCGACTCATCCCGGCTCCCACTCATCAGTGCTTGAGCTTCTCCACTGCTTTCAGGAGGCCCTCCAAGGTCTGGGGTGCGCATAAACTCACTGCCCTCTTCATGTCATGGTGTAGCGCCCGTAAGAAGCGATTCAGGACCACTTTGTCGAGGATGGATAGGGTGGATACGTCGGTGAGGAGCCATGCCCTGGTGACGCGCAGTAGGTCGCTCATCTGGGCTCGGGGGAGGTGTCGGGTACGAACCTCCAGTTGTGGACCCGTTGAGCCCGATGGGCCAGGCTGTATCCGTAGCGGCTGAGTATCTCCCGTTTGAGTCCGTCGTAGTTATCCACCCGTTCGTCGTTCAGGTCCCAATACGCCTTTTGGGCATTCCCAGAGAGGAACAGGGCCAGCAGACTTGCCCACTGCAGCCTTGGCCATCCTTCCCGCAGTGGTGTGACCACCATTTGCCTCATGCAGCGCAACACATCTCCTTCCCATAGAGTTGATCAGGCTGTTGATTGTGACATGTGGAATGTTGTCCCACTCTTCAATGGCTGTGCGAAGTTGCTGGGTATTGGCGGGAACTGGAACACGCTGTCCTACAAACCAATCGAGAGCATCCCAAACTTGCTCAATGGGAGACATGTCTGGTGAGGCCATGCAGGTCATGGAAGAACTGCGACATTTTCAGCTTCTAGAAATTGTGTACAAATCCTTGCGACATGGGGTTGTGCATTATCATGCTAAAACAAGAGGTGATGGCGGAGGATGAAAGGCACGCCAGTAGGCCTCAGGATCTCGTCACGGTATCTCTGTGCATACAAATTGCCATCGATAAATTGCAATTTTGTTCCTTGCCCGTAGCTTATGCCTGCCCATACCATAACCCCACCACCACCATGGGACTCACTGTTCACAGCATTGACATCAGCAAACCACTCGCCCAAACAACGCCATACACGTGGTCTGCGGTTGTGAGGCCTGTTGAACATTCAGCCAAGTTCTCTAAAATGACATTGGAGGCGGCTTATGGTAAAGAAATGCAACAGCTCTGGTGGACATTCCTGCAGTCAGCATGCAACTGAAATGACTGCAACACTTAACAAAGAGCTGCACTTAGTTTCAGAATGGGTGGCAAGGAATAAGTTAGTCCTAAATGTTTCAAAAACTGAACGCATTGGTATTTGGGACAAATAATTCACTAAACCTCAACTAAATCTTGTAATGAATGTGGAAATTGAGCAAGTTGAGGTGACTAAACTGTTTGGGGTAACCCTGGATTGTAAACTGTCATGGTCAAAACATATTGATTTAACAGTAGCTAAGATGGGGAGAAGTATGTCCATAGTAAAGCGCTGCTCTGCCTTCTTAACAACACTATCAACAAGCCAGGTCCTACAGGCCCTTTTGTATTATTTTGCATTATAGACGTGGACTTCCTGACGGGCTGCCCCCAGGTGGTAAGGGTAGGGAACAATACATCCGCTACACTGATCCTTAACACAGGGGCCCCTCAGGGGTGCGTGCTCAGTCCCCTCCTATACTCCCTGTTCACTCATGACTGCATGGCACGACTCCAACACCATCAAGTTTGCCAATCACACAACAGTGGTAGACCTGATCACCGACAACGATGAGACAGCCTATAGGGAGGAGGTCAGAGACCTGGTCGTGTAGTGCCAGGACAACAACCTCTCCCTCAACGTGATCAAGACAAAGGAGATGATTGTGAACTACAGGAAAAGGAGGACCGAGCACGCCCCCATTCTCAGAGACAGGGCTGTAGTGGAACCGGTTGAGAGCTTCAAGTTCCTTGGTGTCCACATTAGCAACAAACTATCATGTTCCGAACACACTAAGACAGTAGTGAAGAGGGCACGACAAAGCCTATTCCCCCTCAGGAGACTGAATTGATTTGGCATGGGTCCTCAGATCCTCAAAAGGTTCTACAGCTGCACCATCGAGAGCATCCTGACTGGTTGCATCACTGCCAGGTATGGCAACTGCTTGGCCTCCATCCATGACCTCTATAACAGGTGGTGTCAGAGGAAGGCCCTAAAAATTGTCAAAGACTCCAGCCACCCTAGTCATAGACTGTTCTCTCTGCTACCACACGGCAAACAGTACCGGAGTGCCAAGTCGAGGTCCTTAACAGCTTCTACCCCCAAACCATAAGACTCCTGAACAGCTAATCAAAGGGCTACCCAGATCCTTCTTTTACGCTGCTGCTACTCCGTTTATAATCTATGCATAGTCACTTTAACTCTACCTACCTGTACATATTACCTCAATTACCTCGACTAACCGGTACCCCTGCACATTGACTCTGTACTGGTACCCCCTGTATATAGCCTCGCTTGTTACTTTTATTTTCTAGTTTTTACTTATCTATTTTTTTCTTAACTTCTTAAAGCATTGTTGGTTAAAGGCTTGTAAGTAAGCATTTCACTGTAAGGTATATACACACACCTGTTGTATTCTGTGCATGTGACAAATAAGATTTGATTTTAAATTATGTACTGTTTTATTTTTTGTTTTATGTGTGATGTAAGTGGATTGCCTTAATGTGTTTGGACCTCAGGAAGAGTAGCTGCTGCCTTGGCAACAGCTAATGGGGACCCCTAATAAATACAAATACAAACTTGCACGCTCCCTCAACTTGAGACAACTGTTGCATTGTGTTGTGTGACAACACTGAACATTTTAGAGTGGCCTTTTTATTATTTAATTGTCCAAATCACAAAGGTGCACCTGTGTAATAACCGTGCTGTTTAATCAGCTTCTTGATATGCCACACCTGTCAGGTGGATGGAATATATTGGCAATGGAGAAATGCTTGCTAACAGGGATGTAAACAACTTAATCCACAACTTTTTTCGTGTTTGGAAAATTTCCAGGATCTTTTATTTCAGCTCATGAAACATGGGATCAACACTTTACATGTTGCGTTTATACACTGCTCAAAAAAATAAAGGGAACACTAAAATAACACATCCTAGATCTGAATGAATGAAATATTCTTATTGAATACTTTTTTCATTACATAGTTGAATGTGCTGACAACAAAATCACACAAAAATTATCAATGGAAATCAAATTTATCAACCCATGGAGGTCTGGATTTGGAATCACACTCAAAATTAAAGTGGAAAACCACACTACAGGCTGATCCAACTTTGATGTAATGTCCTTAAAACTAGTCAAAATGAGGCTCAGTAGTGTGTGTGGCCTCCACGTGCCTGTATGTCCTCCCTACAACGCCTGGGCATGCTTCTGATGAGGTGGCGCATGGTCTCCTGAGGGATCTCCTCCCAGACCTGGACTAAAGCATCCGCCAACTCCTGGACAGTTGGTGGATGGAGCGAGACATGATGTCCCAGATGTGCTCAATTGGATTCAGGTCTGGGGAACGGGCGGGCCAGTCCATAGCATCAATGCCTTCCTCTTGCAGAAACTGCTGACACACTCCAGTCACATGAGGTCAAGCATTGTCTTGCATTAGGAGGAACCCAGGGCCAACCGCACCAGCATATGGTCTCACAAGGGTTCTGAGGATCTCATCTCAGGACCTAATGGCAGTCAGGCTACCTCTGGCGAGCACATGGAGGGCTGTGCGGCCCCCCCCAAAGAAATGCCACCCCACACCATGACTGACCCACCGCCAAATCGGTCATGCTGGAGGATGTTGCAGGCAGCAGAACGTTCTCCACGGCGTCTCCAAACTCTGTCACATCTGTCACGTGCTCAGTGTGAACCTGCTTTCATCTGTGAAGAGCACAGGGCACCAGTGGCGAATTTGCCAATCTTGGTGTTCTCTGGCAAATGCCAAACGTCCTGCACGGTGTTGGGCTGTAAGCACAACCCCCACCTGTGGACGTACCACCCTCATGGAGTCTGTTTCTGACCATTTGAGCAGACACATGCACATTTGTGGCCTGCTGGAGGTCATTTTCCAGGGCTCTGGCAGTGCTCCTCCTTGCACAAAGGCGGAGGTAGCGGTTCTGCTGCTGGGTTGTTGCCCTCCTACGGCCTCCTCCACGTCTCCTGATGTACTGGCCTGTTTCCTGGTAGCGCCTCCATGCTCTGGACACTACGCTGACAGACACAGCAAACCTTCTTGCCACAGCTCGCATTGATGTGCCATCCTGGATGAGCTGCACTACCTGAGCCACTTGTGTGGGTTGTAGACTCCGTCTCGTGCTACCACTAGAGTGAAAGCACCGCCAGCATTCAAAAGTGACCAAAACATCAGCCAGTAAGCATAGGAAATGAAAAGTGGTCTGTGGTCCCCACCTGCAGAGCCACTCCTTTATTGGGGGTGACTTGCTAATTGCCTATAATTTCCACCTGTCTATTCCATTTGCACAACAGCATGTGAAATGTATTGTCAATCAGTGTTGCTTCCTAAGTGGACAGTTTGATTTCACAGAAGTTTGATTGACTTGGAGTTACATTGTGTTGTTTAAGTGTTCCCTTTATTTTTTTGAGCAGTGTATTTTTGTTCAGTGTAAATTCATAGTAAAAGTCCCAAACACAAGAGGGAAAAGCTGCACTCTACACTCAAATACAGTTTCTTCAGAAAGTATTCACACATTTTGTTGTGTTATAGCCTGAATTTAAAATGGATTGTTATGGCAAGCCTAGATAAATTCAGGAGTAAAAACAACTCACATAATAAGTTGCATGGACTCTGTGTGCAATAATAGTGTTTAGCATGATTTTTGAATGACTACTTCATCTCTGTACCTGTCACGGTCGTCCTCCTCTTCATCTGAAGAGGAGAGGCGAGAAGGATCGGAGGACCAAAATGCAGCGTGATATGTGTTCATCATGAATTTTAATAAAGAAAACATTGAACACTGAAACACTATACAAAAACAGTAAACAAAATAACAACCGTGAAGCTAATGCGAGCTGCGCTGAAACTAGCCATCAACATAGACAATCACCCACAAACAAACAGTGCAACCCAGGCTACCTAAGTATGATTCTCAATCAGAGACAACTAATGACACCTGCCTGATTGAGAACGATACTAGGCCGAAACATAGAAATACCCAAATCATAGAAAAACAAACAGACTGCCCACCCCAACTCACGCCCTGACCATACTAAATAATGACAAAACAAAGGAAATAAAGGTCAGAACGTGACAGTACCCTACACATACAGATAATTGTAAGGTCCCTCAGTCGAGCAGTGAATTTAAAACACAGATTCAACAAGAAAGACCACAGAGGTTTTCTAATGCCTCGCATAGAAGGGCCCTTATTGGAATATACAGTGGGGAGAACAAGTATTTGATACACTGCCAATTTTGCAGGTTTTCCTACTTACAAAGCATGTAGAGGTCTGTAATTGTTATCATAGGTACACTTCAACTGTGAAGACAGAATCTTAAACAAAAATCCAGAAAATCACATTGTATGATTTTTAAGTAATTAATTTGCATTTTATTGCATGACATAAGTATTTGATACATCAGAAAAGCAGAACTTAATATTTGGTACAGAAACCTTTGTTTGCAATTACAGAGATCATACGCTTCCTGTAGTTCTTGACCAGGTTTGCACACACTGCAGCAGGGATTTTGGCCCACTCCTCCATACAGACCTTCTCCAGATCATTCAGGTTTCGATGCTGTCACTGGGCAATACGGACTGTCAGCTCCCTCTGAAGATTTTCTATTGGGTTCAGGTCTGGAGACTGGCTAGGCCACTCCAGGACCTTGAGATGCTTCTTACGGAGCCACTCCTTAGTTCCCCTGGCTGTGTGTTTCGGGTCGTTGTCATGCTGGAAGACCCAGCATGATTTTAATCCATGATAGCTTAGTGTGTTACTAATGGTTTTCTTTGAGACTGTGGTCCCAGCTCTCTTCAGGTCATTGACCAGGTCCTGCCGTGTAGTTCTGGGCTGATCCCTCACCTTCCTCATGATCATTGATGCCCCACGAGGTGAGATCTTGCATGGAGCCCCAGACCGAGGGCGATTGACCGTCATCTTGAACTTCTTCCATTTTATAATAATTGCGCCAACAGTTGTTGCCTTCTCACCAAGATGCTTGTCCTGTAGCCCATCCCAGCCTTGTGCAGGTCTACAATTTTACCCAGATGTCCTTACACAGCTCTCTGGTCTTGGCCATTGTTGGAGTCTGTTTGATTGAGTGTGTGGACAGGTGTCTTTTATACAGGTAACAAGTTCAAACAGGTGCAGTTAATACAGGTAATGAGTGGAGAACAGGCTTCTTTTTTTTTACCCCTTTTACTGAGTACCATTACTGAGTCTACATATTTTCAAGAACAGTGGTGGCTGGATCAGGTTATGGGTATGCTTCTAATCGTTAAGGACTGGGGAGTTTTCAGGTTAAAAAAATTAACAAAAATGAAGCTAAGCACAGGCAAAATCCTAGAAGAAAACCTGGTTCAGTCTGCTTTCCACCAGACACTGGGAGATGAATTCACCTTTCAGCAGTACAATAACCTAAACCACGGCCTGAAACAAGCCCAACTGTACACTGGAGTTGCTTACCAAGAAGACAGTTAATGTTCCCAAGTGGCCGAGTTACAGTTTTGACTTAAATCTGCTTGAAAATCTATGGCAAAACTTGAAAATGGTTGGCTAGCAATGATCACTATTGGTAGATGGGTCACAAAAAAAATGGAATATCCCTTTGAGCATTTGAGTGAAGTTATTAATTACACTTTGGATGGCATATCAATACACCCAGTCACTACAAAGATACAGGCATTCTTCCAAACTCAGTTGATAGAGAGGAAGCAAACCATGATGCCAATGGTGACTTTAAAACAGTTACAGAGTTTAATGGCTGTGACAAGAGAAAACTGAGGATGGATCAACATCATTGTAGTTACTCCACAATATTAACCTAATTGACAGAGTGAAAAGAAGGAAGTCTGTACAGAATACAAATATTCCAAGGGGTCAAGGGGTATGAATACTTGATGAAGGCACTGTAAGAGGTGGAAAAGTCCCACACAACAATAACTAGAGGCTGAGATTGAAGTTTGTCCACTGTAGATCTGAGAAGGGGGATACTTAGTCAGTTGCACAACTGACTGCATTCAACCCAAAAAGTTTATCAGAGAGGTGAGGGGGAATCAGAGAGGTGAGGGGGGCTGCCTTTAACCCAACTCCTCAGAGAGGGGGAATGAGGTGGGGGAATCATAGGTGATGGGGGTGATGGGGGAATCATAGAGGTGAGGGGGAATCATAGAGGTGATCAGAGAGGTGGGGGAATCAGAGAGGTGATGGGGGAATCAGAGAGGTGATCAGAGAGGTGGGGGAATCAGAGAGGTGATGGGGGAATCAGAGAGGTGATGGGGGAATCATAGAGGTGAGGTGGGGGAATCAGGGGG
The DNA here is from genome assembly GCF_018296145.1 of Oncorhynchus tshawytscha. Classification (NCBI taxonomy): domain Eukaryota; kingdom Metazoa; phylum Chordata; class Actinopteri; order Salmoniformes; family Salmonidae; genus Oncorhynchus; species Oncorhynchus tshawytscha. The sequence continues at coordinate 24,259,698 of NC_056458.1, forward strand.
AGAGGTGATGGAGGGGGAATCATAGAGGTGAGGTGGGGGAATCAGAGGTGAGGGGGAATGAGGGGGAATCATAGAGGTGATGGGGAATCAGAGAGGTGAGGGGGAATCAGAGAGGTGAGGGGGAATCAGAGAGGTGAGGGGGAATCAGAGAGGTGAGGGGGAATCAGAGAGGTGAGGGGGGGGGAATCAGAGAGGTAGAGGTGAGGGGGAATCAGAGGTGAGGGGGAGAGGTGAGGGGGAATCAGAGAGGAGGGGGGGGGTGAATCGGAGAGGTGAGGGGGTATCAGAGAGGTGAGGGGGAATCAGAGAGGTGAGGGGGAATCAGAGAGGTGAGGGGGAATCAGAGAGGTGAGGGGGTATCAGAGAGGTGAGGGGGAGAGGTGAGGGGGGGGGTGAGGGGGAATCAGAGAGGTGAGGGGGGGAGAGGTGAGGGGGTATCAGGGGGAATCATAGAGGTGAGGGGGGAGAGGTGAGGGGGAATCAGAGAGGTGAGGGGGTATCAGAGAGGTGAGGGGGAATCGGGAGAGGTGAGGGGGGAATCGGAGAGGTGAGGGGGGGGGTGAGGGGGAATCAGAGAGGTGAGGGGGAATCATAGAGGTGAGGGGGAATCAGAGAGAGGGGGTGAGGGGGAATCAGAGAGGTGAGGGGGAATCAGAGAGGTGATGGGGGAATCAGAGAGGGGGTGGGGAATCAGAGAGGGGGAATCAGAAGAGGTGAGGGGGTATCAGAGAGGTGAGGGGGGAATCAGAGAGGTGAGGGGGTCATAGAGGTGAGGGGGAATCGGGAGAGGTGAGGGGGAATCGGAGAGGTGAGGTGGGGGAATCGGAGAGGGGGTCAGAGAGGTGGGGAATCGGAGAGGTGAGGGGGAATCGGAGAGGTGAGGGGGTATCGGAGAGGTGAGGGGGAATCAGAGAGGTGAGGGGGGAATCAGAGAGGTAAGGGGGGAATCAGAGAGGTGAGGGGGACTGTCATAATCAACGTCATCAGCGCCCAGGGAGCACCAGTAGTTGTTGGGAGTTAACTGCCTTGCCCAGGTGCAGGATGGCAGATTTTTCCAGTTTGCCAGCACAGGGATTTAGTTACTGACCCTTAACCGCTATGCTACCTGCCGCCCAGATACTGGGTCTGACATAAGTCAAGTTGGGGTTGGTGATGACGGACTGTGTTATGAAGTAGTATGATGGCACGTGGCCATACAGTGCTTTCAATGGTGGAGGAAATCCCCACCTCATCCCCTCAAGACAAGAAGCATACTGTATGTATAATTTAGTACAGTTGGAATGCAGGCCTGTATAATATGCGTCAGATATCGTATTATCTAATCAGGAGTCATTATTCAATCATCCCATTATTTTGTTAGGAAGTACATTAGTTATTGGCTATTTTGTGCACAAAGAAACACAGTATATTGCCGTTGTGTTTATGGCGATTGACAATCTTATATTTGTGGCTGGTGCTGCTGGTGGTGGTCAGGAGTTGTTGAACATGGATTCACACCAACACAGATCAGCTAACTGCACAGTATTTTGTAATCATGGGGCTTGCATTGTATCCTGTGGAACACGTGAATGATGAAGATAGGCTGCTGTGGTAACTTTTGTTTTTCCCTTTTCCGATAGTTTAGAGGCATTGTCGGCAGCTTCTCTAAAGCGGCACAGAGAGGGTTTATAAATCCCTCTCATCCATCGCTCTTTCAGATGGATGATTATGAAGTGAATCCTGTTTAACTTGTAAATGCTGAGTGCATTTTATCATTGACTACAGCCATGAAGCAGTGGCAGACATAATGTAACCATGCTTCAATTTTACCACAGAGGAAGCTGGGCAGAAAGAGGAAGATGACTCGCATGTTTGTTTTAATTCACTCTGCCGTTCAAAAAGAAAATGGTGGCAAATGTTTATAGGTCACTGGTTTGGAACACAAAGTAGACACAGAACACACACAGTTTTGCTGTGAGATCTCACTAACGATAATTGACATGTCTTACAATATGTAAATGGTAGAGAAAAAAAAAGTGTTGCATATTTGAGTGTTCTGCAGCAGTTCTAAGAGATTGTGTTTTGTATGAAACTAATGCAGTCTAAATCAAAGTAACACAATTAAATATAAGTGGAAGCTCAAAGCCCAAACTTTCGGATGAGATGGCTGTTTTCAAGGCTGTCGTTACAGTATTTAGCCTACACCCAGTCTGGGACATTTTTACAACACCAGGTTGACTCTATTGACTCATTGCCCCTAGTTTGACATAGTGAGATTTTGCAAACAGTGGGATTGTGGCTCCTCTTCCTAGTTCTTACCTATTTTGTTCATAAGAGTAGAACAATTGTATGGATTTGAGCCCAATTTCTGAAAATAGCCTACTTTCCTCCTTTGGTCAGGGTCAAACAGTAGGTTGGGAGGTAGTGGTGAACAAAGAAAGAAAACAAATATTAAGGTTAAAGGAAGTCATATGATTTCCTCATTATTGTAATGTATCTCCATAAGGCAGGAGATTAGGTTGAGATGCATATCATCATATAGGCTGAGGCTCCTGGCCAAGGGCCTTTTGGGTTATGACTCCAGCTCCTATTGTGGCCTTCCATACATAGACACATTGATTGTTCTCAAGTCTTAAAAATTATATATTGTCACCCTGAGGCCATGAACAATTATTATTGTTATGTATTTTTTTTGCTGGGATTTCAAGCCACAGCAGCTAGATCTACAGGGCCAAGCTGGCTTCTAGGCCTACATCTCAACGCTGTCAGACAGTTTTGCCATGCTGTGCTGAATTGTGGGAATGGTGGTGGTAGAAAACATGCGGGTGAAGTAGTCTTGACTCCGTAGTGGTATATTGTTCACTTACGCTCTTGGTGCTCCACTGGAGTACAGTAGTACAACATTTCAGCTGACGCTCAACTTTCTTCAATCAGGAAGTAAAAACAGCACTTCATGCAAGTTCTTCTATGGTGCATTTAGGATATTTCTGAATATTTGGTTTCACTTAATTCCCTTTATCTACTTCCCCAGAGTCAGATGAATTCATGGATACCACTTTTATGTCTCTGCATCTAGTATGAAGTTGGAGGTCGTTTTTAGCTTGCTAGCAGTCACCATAGACTTCCAGTCATTGCACTAATGCTAATTAGCAATTGAGCTGACGCTAGTTAGCAACTTCCTTCAAACTGCACGCAGAGACGTAAAAATGGTATCCACAAGTTCATCTGACTCTGGGAAAGTAGATTCATTGCCAAAATCGCAAAGTATCCATTTTAATGTAGAGATTTGTTACGGTTTTCTAGGTGTGAAGGAGAGTTGGACCAAACTGCAGCGTGTAGATTGCGATCCATGTTTAATGAACAACATAAACACGAATTAACACAAAACACTACAAAACAATAAACGTAACGAAAACCGAAACAGCCTATACTTGTGTCAACTAACACAGGAACAAAGACACTAAGGACAATCACCCACGACAAACTCAAAGAATATGGCTGCCTAAATATGGTTCCCAATCAGAGACAACGATAAGCACCTGCCTCTGATTGAGAACCACTCCAGACAGCCATAGACTTTGCTAGATAACCCACTAAGCTACAATCCCAATACCACCACCAAAACCCCAAGACAAACACACCACAATTACAAAAACCCCATGCCACACCCTGGCCTGACCAAATACATAAAGATAAACACAAAATACTTTGACCAGGGCGTGACAAGATTACCCACATGAAAAAATACTATGATATACTATGGTTAAATACTATAGTATTTACTGTCGTGTTTTTGCAGACTTTACTGTATAATTCACTATATTGTTTTTGCAAGCTAAAGTCTGCAAAAACACTACACTGAATACTATAGTATTTACTGTTTCTTTGCGGACATACAGTGCCCTCAGAAAGTATTCATACCCCTTGACTTATTCCACATTTTGTTGTTACAGCCTGAATTCAAGATGGATTAAATAGATTTTTTCTCTCACCCAAATATCCCATAATGACATGTAAACATGTTACCTATATACCAATAGGGGCCCTTCTATGCGAGGCATTGGAAAACCTCTGTGGTCTTTGTGGTTGAATCTTGTTTGAAATTCACTGCTCAACTGAGAGACCTTACAGATAATTGTATATGTGGGGTACAGTTTACTCCTGAACGTATTTAGGCTTACCATAACAAAGGGGTTGAATACTTATCGACTCAAAACATTTCAGCTTTTCATTTAGAATAAATTGGTAAAAAAATAAGTAATCTACATAATTCCACTTTGACATTAAAGGGGTATAGTGTGTAGGCCAGTAACACAAAATCTCAATTTAATCCATTTAAAATTCAGGCTGTACATACAGTACATCAGGGCATAATTACAGGCCTGAGTGGATGACATGTGGATTTCTCTCATTGTTCCCTGGTGTTTACCTTCACCAGATGCTGTCTGATACACAGCCACAGAGAGAGAGCCACCTCCCCCTGAGATTGTGCGGGATAAACACAGACAGGCGGCCGATTACCAACTCATAGCTTTTCTTCTGCATGCAGTTTCCACAGAGAGTTGAGAAAGAGAGCGAGAGAGGGGCTCAGGAAACCCTCAACTTCCATGTTTACCGGCGAGGTTTGACAGAGAAAAAGAGTCTGATGCCCTCAGGAGAAGACACATGCACACCTCCAGTTTATTTTTGTGTCCTTCCACTCTCCCAGGAAACTAACGTCACTTTACCACCCAACGGGCCAGAGAGACACGAGAGACATGGACTGAAATTACGTTTATCATTTCTGCTCCTCTTCCTAATAAGGGACCCATGGGTGGCCTGGAGTAGCCATCCAATCGTCCGGCAGTCAATAAAGCTTTGTGCACTCTCTGTAGCTGTTAATGAGCACTGGCTTCAGGTTTACCACACTGCCGCTCACACTCTCTGCCTCCCTCCTCTCTCCAGACATTTGACTCTGTTATCAGAGAATTGCCCCTATTGATAGTCAGAGCAGCATGCAGAGAGAGAAGATGGATCAAGGCAGAGTGCAGTATCAGGCTATTAGCCCCAATGCAATATGTTGCAGAATCCAAATAGCTTACTGTTTTAATGGCTGTAATCTTGTGGGATGAATTTCACAATTGGACCATCACTACACGGTTTTTAAGAGCCAATCATTGATGTAAACATGAAGCCTGTGAAGTGTATAGTCGTTGAATGTATTAAATGTTATCAAATGCAGTGATTTATTGTATGACTTCAATTCTCCTCTCAATCTTCTGACTCACATTTTGGTCGAGTCAGGTGGTCTTGTAACAGGGCCATAAACCATCCATCCATTGAAAGCAACAATAGATGTGAGAAAGGCCAGGGCTCAGAGGGGGATCTGCATGATCTCTTCCAACTATCTTACTGTCAATAGAGCCTCTGTCAAGGACTGAATGAAATTGCATTGTGGCTAATGCAATTATCTCTATGGAACAGCCATTAGGGGGTCAAATCTGGTTTTGTCCTTCTCACCGTTCCATTGCAGAACACAATCAGAGACCACATACACTGACAGAACACATAGGGCCCTATAGATACACAACAGAACCACAACAACCGACAGATGATGAACATGTTTCAAAATGATTTAGTGGAAAGACATGGGTAGATCTATTTTTGTAGTGACATTAAAGGGCAAATCTGTAATTTGATCGATGACAAATAAGACATTGTCGACCCAAATAAGAAAAGTGTGTTGCTAAATTAGTCTGCAACATGATTTAAACCTTAGGGTGCATCACTGGACATCTCTACAGTATTATCTCATAACAGAATTAACTTCTAAAAAAACTAAATGAATTAAGTTATAAATAAACTTAAATTAATTTCATTAAGGCACAGTAGAGCTTTTGTGTTTGAGTTGAGAGCATGTAAGGTAACTTACGGCACATATAGGCCTAACACTTCCAACACAATGTATGCTCCTGAAAAATACCAAAGGATGTTCTCCTTTTGCATATTCAGAGAATGGAAAAGGAACATTCTCTGCCGTCGTCTTTATGAACAGCTAGCTATAGCAGTGTGCATGTGCACGTGTGCTGGTATGTGTCTACAGCTGCTCTCTGGTTACCAAGACGAGCTTGGAGTAGCTCTCAATGTATTTAGGTATTTAGTCACGGTTGCTATCAATAACGGCTACCTGCACACGTCCTCCTGGATCCATCATACAGCCTCCTGGATATCCTTTGTGTCTACCTGAGCCACAGATGCAAATCGCCATTTCCCTCCGTCAATTTGTCATTCACCAGACACACACATACGGTAAAGAGGAAATGGGTCCTAATAACTTGGATACATGCATACAATTAGAATACCTCTATATATTACTGTTTACACGTGTGAGGAGATGATGGACCATTTCTGTTTAGTTTTAGTAGTTGAAGATGAGATTGTTCTGTGTGTGTTGGGTATGTTTAGGCCTTATTCATTACCATTGCTCCACCTACAGAGAGAGGTTTGGTAGTTTGATACCATAGTACTCATACATTTGCTAATATGCTCTGTGTGTGTGTGTGTGTGTGTATACAACGTGTTTAAGTGCACAAATGCATTTGAGTAGGCGTGAGCACGTGTATTATGCACAGTATATATTTGTATACATCAGCCCGACTTCTAATGTGTGTTTTTGTGCTTGAGTGTTTTCATTCTACCCTGAGAGAGGCCCTCATTGACTCCCTCTCTGTCTTGTCTTGTGTCCTTCAACAGAGAAAGACTACATCAGCCTTTGTGAGCGGCAGCCAATCGGACGCACGCTCTTTCGGCAGTTCTGTGAAACCCGGGCTGAGCTGAGACGCTGTGTCAAATTTCTGGACGCTGTGGTAAGAAAGACAGACAGGCAGGATTAAAACTCTTGTGTTTGTTTTTCCTCGAGATGCACATCTTCAGAAGGACTCTGAATTGGCTTATCTAGATGTATTAGGGGAAAGTGTAGGAGGGGAGGGAAGTGTAGGAGGGAAGGGAAGGGTAGAAGGATAGTAGGGGTGGGATGGGTAGGAGGATAGTAGGGAAGGGAAGGCTAGGATGGGAGGGAAGGGTAGGAGAGGAGGGAAGGGTAGGAGAGGAGAGGAGGGAAGGGTAGGAGGATAGTAGGGAAGGGTAGGAGAGGTGAGGAGGGAAGGGAAGGGTAAGGTAGGAGGGAAGGTGAAGGGTTGAAGGGAAGGGGAGGAAAGGGTTGGAGGGGAGGTTAGTAGCTAATGGAATACAGGAACTTGTGACTTCTGGGAGAAAAGTCATTATACCACCCTCCACTGCCCCTCCCCCTCCTCTTCTTTCTCAGTGAATGTGCCCCGCGCTACGCTCTTGTGGAAGAATGTTTAGGTCACATTTGTGGTGTTCTTCCCACCAGTCCCTGGGGGGGGTAAAGGGAGGGTGTGGGGGGAGGGTGTTTGTTGTTCAGATCCCCCTACTAATGGCTCAATGATAAACCTGAACTTCCTATCTCCACCCTGGCTGACCCCCGTGGCATTTTTCTAATATACTGTTCTGGAGCACACATATACATTGCCTTGCGAAAGTATTCGGCCCCCTTGAACTTTGCGACCTTTTGCCACATTTCAGGCTTCAAACATAAAGATATAAAACTGTATTTTTTTGTGAAGAATCAACAACAAGTGGGACACAATCATGAAGTGGAACGACATTTATTGGATATTTCAAACTTTTTTAACAAATCAAAAACTGAAAAATTGGGCGTGCAAAATTATTCAGCCCCCTTAAGTTAATACTTTGTAGCGCCACCTTTTGCTGCGATTACAGCTGTAAGTCGCTTGGGGTATGTCTCTATCAGTTTTGCACATCGAGAGACTGAAATTTTTTCCCATTCCTCCTTGCAAAACAGCTCGAGCTCAGTGAGGTTGGATGGAGAGCATTTGTGAACAGCAGTTTTCAGTTCTTTCCACAGATTCTCGATTGGATTCAGGTCTGGACTTTGACTTGGCCATTCTAACACCTGGATATGTTTATTTTTGAACCATTCCATTGTAGATTTTGCTTTATGTTTTGGATCATTGTCTTGTTGGAAGACAAATCTCCGCCCCAGTCTCAGGTCTTTTGCAGACTCCATCAGGTTTTCTTCCAGAATGGTCCTGTATTTGGCTCCATCCATCTTCCCATCAATTTTAACCATCTTCCCTGTCCCTGCTGAAGAAAAGCAGGCCCAAACCATGATGCTGCCACCACCATGTTTGACAGTGGGGATGGTGTGTTCAGGGTGATGAGCTGTGTTGCTTTTACGCCAAACATAACGTTTTGCATTGTTGCCAAAAAGTTCAATTTTGGTTTCATCTGACCAGAGCACCTTCTTCCACATGTTTGATGTGTCTCCCAGGTGGCTTGTGGCAAACTTTAAACGACACTTTTTATGGATATCTTTAAGAAATGGCTTTCTTCTTGCCACTCTTCCATAAAGGCCAGATTTGTGCAATATACGACTGATGGTTGTCCTATGGACAGAGTCTCCCACCTCAGCTGTAGATCTCTGCAGTTCATCCAGAGTGATCATGGGCCTCTTGGCTGCATCTCTGATCAGTCTTCTCCTTGTATGAGCTGAAAGTTTAGAGGGACGGCCAGGTCTTGGTAGATTTGCAGTGGTCTGATACTCCTTCCATTTCAATAGTATCGCTTGCACAGTGCTCCTTGGGATGTTTAAAGCTTGGGAAATCTTTTTGTATCCAAATCCAGCTTTAAACTTCTTCACAACCATATCTCGGACCTGCCTGGTGTGTTCCTTGTTCTTCATGATGCTCTCTGTGCTTTTAACGGACCTCTGAGACTATCACAGTGCAGGTGCATTTATACGGAGACTTGATTACACACAGGTGGATTGTATTTATCATCATTAGTCATTTAGGTCAACATTGGATCATTCAGAGATCATCACTGAACTTCTGGAGAGAGTTTGCTGCACTGAAAGTAAAGGGGCTGAATAATTTTGCACGGTTTGTTAAAAATGTTTGAAATATCCAATAAATGTCGTTCCACTTCATGATTGTGTCCCACTTGTTGTTGATTCTTCATAAAAAAATACAGTTTTATATCTTTATGTTTGAAGCCTGAAATGTGGCAAAAGGTCGCAAAGTTCAAGGGGGCCGAATACTTTCGCAAGGCACTGTACACACATACACCACACTCATTCCTGCATGCACGCATTCACACACTCAGTCATGACCTATCCACTTTACCTCCTTCCCTCTAACACATTATAACTGGCACACGTGTATGTTGATCTGAGGAGTGTTGTTGTAGCTAGATCCTCTCTGGTTTATTAACAAATGCAAAAGCCTACAGGTATAAAAAGGCTTAATAGGAGGATGCTACTAGCACAGCGAAAATAGTGAATGGAAGTAGAATGATGAATAGATGGCTGACTTTGTGAAATAAGAGATAGCAGACAGTCTTCTCCGACTTCATAAGTAGTGAGCACGTCCTTTTACTGCACAGTCTCCTTCCTGCCTCTCACAGAGCCTGGGCTACATGAGAGAGAGCAAATGAGATTTGAACCGTTTGAACTGTCACTAACCATTATGGACAAGTTGTGCTGCGAGTCCAGCGGACGCACTTTAAAGTGAGGCTCTTGGCGTACTGTAAATCATGCTGCTGGATGGAGGGTGGAGGATGGCATGACACAAGGGCCTGATGCTGTTGTACTTGGCGGGATTTAGGAATCAACAACCCAGAGAGAACTATGAATCAAAATGGTGGTTAGGAGTGGGACCCAGGTAAGTGACTCTGTAGAACTGTGCTGTAGTGTACTAGGGAGGTACTTACACTAGGGCTGGGTCGTGTTCAGTAGGCATGAAAACAAAACATTTTATGATGAAATAAACAATGTTCTTATTGGTAATACCTCTTTCGATTAAAAAATTATTTTTCTATTTCATGCCTACTACAGTGATTTGGTAACGTGGTACCATTAGAGGTTGTACCGAAAGTACTGTGATTGTAGGAAAAGGTAGAACTGACCTATTGGAGCAGATGTCACTGTACAGGTGTGTGCTTGTGCATCTGTTTGAATAATGTATGTTACTGTTTCTTCCCCCCACCAGGCAGAGTATGAGGTCAGTCCAGATGAGAAGAGGAGGGAGTGTGCTCAGGAGCTCCTAGACAAGTACTTCAGCCCAAAGGTACAGTAGAATAACCTATTCTCAGGCAATGAGGGATTTCATGTCAAATATTCAATAATGTTGATGTGTGGTTTCCCAGAACCAGACTAAACCTATTCCTGGACTAAAAATCACTTTCAATTGAGATACTCCATCGAGCATGCTTTTTAATCCAGGAGTGGGCTTAATCTGGGCCTATGATGTCATATATACGTAATTCACATTGTATTGTGTTCCATCGCCCTGTAGTCAGAGGATCACATTCCTGAGTTGGGGGAGGACATGGTGGGTCAGTTTACAGAGAGGCTGGAGCAGGAGCCCTGTAAAGAACTCTTCAATGAGTGCACCAGGTGAGTCTGTCTCTCAACACAGAAACACAGTAACACAGTAACAGAGAATACACTAACATATAATACTTACTCAGCAAATGGGATGTATTCAAGATCAGAAAAGGTAGATATTTTAAGATCATTTCACCATTATTCAACAAAGGACGTCAGTTAAGAATAAAGGGTAATTTTCAGTGAGTTTTCCTACAAACTGTCTACTGCATTGTGCAACATCCTCTGAACAGTTGTCCACACTGGGCGTGTCAATAGCATGTTGAGGGTATGTGGCTGCTGATGAATATTGTTCTAATTAATCACCCGTAGCCACTTTAATCACCCGCCATCCCGCTCAGCATTGTTTCTATTTTTGAACATTCTCACATCTGTTCCAACAACACAACGACCCTGAACAGACCTTTTGTGTCATTGCTGCCTCTGGTTGTGGTTAATGAATGTTTAGATGTGAACTGATGTTTGGGGTATAGTAGTCAGAGAGATGGGCCCATGGCGTAGCAGCATGGTATATGTGTAGGGCATGGGGGTCTTCTTGACCATGTGACCTGACCAGGAAGAACTCTGGGCCTTAGGAGGGACCTAAGGCCCAGGTAATGGGCTGTCTGTTTTCTGACTGCCTTCTGTCTTTCTGTCCTCTGTTTTAGACTGATCCATGACTACCTGAGTGTGGCTCCCTTCGCAGACTACATCGACAGCATGTACTATAACCGATTCCTGCAGTGGAAGTGGCTGGAGAGGACAGACAGACAGACAGACAGACAGACAGACAGACGTATAAGACTGAGAAAACCCCTACACAGCGCAAGTGATTAAATGTCACTGTTACTTCACACCGCCTTCATATACAGTGCCTTCAGAAAGTAGTCAGACCCCTTGACTTTTCCCACATTTTGTTATGTTAGTCTTATTCTAAAATTGACTAAATTGTTTTTTCCCCTCATCAATCTACTCACAATACCCCAAAATGACAGAACAAAAACAGGTTTTTCTAATTTATATATTTTTTTAAACAGAAATATCACATTTACATAAGTATTCAGACCCTTTACTCAGTACTTTGTTGAAGCACCTTTGGCAGTGATTACAGCATTGAGTGTTCTTGGGTATGACGCTACAAGCTTGGCACACCTGTATTTGGGGAGTTTCTCCCATTCTTCTCTGCAGATCCTCTCAAGCTATTTCAGGTTAGATGGGGAGCGTTTCTGAACAGCTATTTTCAGGTCTCTCCAGAGATGTTCGATCAGGTGCAAGTCCGAGCTCTGGCTGGGCCATTCAAGGACATTCAGAGACTTACCCCGAAGCCACTCCTGTGTTGTCTTGGCTGTGTGCTTAGGGTCCTTGTCCTGTTGGAAGGTTGACCTTCGCCCCAGTCTGAGGTCCTGAGCGCTCTGGAGCAGGTTTTCATCAAGGATCTCTCTGTACTTTGCTCCGTTCATCTTTCCCTCGATCCTGACTAGTCTCCCAGCCCCTGCCGCTGAAAAGCATTCCCACAGCATGATGCTTCCACCACCATGCTTCACCGTGCCGGGTTTCCTCCAGATGTGATGCTTGGCATTCAGACCAAAGAGTTCAATCTTGGTTTCATCAGACCAGAGAATCTGTTTCTCATGGTCTGAGAGTCTTTAGGTGCCTTTTGGCAAACTCCAAGCGGGCTGTCATGTGCCTTTCTGAGGAGTGGCTTCCATCTTGCCGCTCTACCATAAAGGCCTGATTGGTGGAGGGCTGCAGAGATGGTTATCATTCTGGAAGACTCTCCCATCTCCACAGAGTAACTCTATAGCTTTATCAGAGTAACCATGGGCTTCTTGGTCACCTCCCTGACCAAGGCCCTTCTCCCCCGATTGCTCAGTTTGCCCATGTGGCCAGCTCTAGGAAGAGTCTTGGTGGTTCCAAACTTCTTCCATTTCAGAATGATGGAGGCCACTGTGTTCTTGGGGACCTTCAATGCTGCAGAAATGTTTTGCTACCCATCCTCAGATCTGTGCCTCGACAAAATCATGTCTCAGAGCTCTACAGACAATTCCTTCGATCTCATGGCTTGGTTTTTGCTCCGAGATGCACTGTCACCTGTGGGACCTTATATGAACAGGTGTGTGCCTTTGCAAATCATGTCCAATCAATTGAATTTACCACAGGTGGACTCAAATTAAGTTCTAGAAATATCTCAAGGATGATCAATGGAAACAGGATGCACCTGAGCTCAATTTCGAGTCTCATAGCAAAGGGTCTGAATACTTATGTAAATAAGTTATTTCTGTTTTTGTTTTTTATACATTTGTAAACATTTCAAAAAACCTGTTTTCACTTTGTCATTCGGTGTAGATTCCGCTCAATATGGAAGTGGTCAGATGATGCAGATTCTAAGCTACAGAACTGTTTTGCTAGCACAGACTGGAATATGTTCCAGACAACTGTGACCAACTGGCAAGTGTCTTCACTGACATTTTCAACCTGTCCCTGACCGAGTCTGTTAAACCAGCATGTTTGAAGCAGATCACCATGGTCCCTGTGCCCAAGAACACTAAGGTAACCTGCCTAAAGGACTCCTGACCTGTAGCACTCACGTCTGTAGCCATGAAGTGCTTTCAAAGGCTGGTCATGGCTCACAACACCATTATCCCAGAAACCCTAGACCCGCTCCAATTTGCATACCACCCCAACAGATCCACAGACGATGCAATCTGTATTGCACTCCACACTGCCCTTTCACACCTGGACAAAAGGAACACCTACGTGAGAATGCTTTTCATTGACTACAGCTCAGCGTTCAACATCATAGTGCCCTCAAAGCTCATCGCTAAGCTAAGGACCCTGGGACTAAACACCTCCCTCTGCAACTGGATCCTGGACTTCCTGACGGGTTGTCTCCAGGTGATAAGGGTAGGTAACAACAAATATGCCACACTGATCCTCAACATGGGGGCCCCTCAGGGGTTCGTGCTCAGTCCCCTCCTGTACTCCCTGTTCACCCATGACTGCATGGTCAAGCATGACTCCAACACCATCATTAAGTTTGCCGACAACACAACAGTGGTAGGCCTGGTCACGGCAACGATGAGCCAGCCTATAGGGAGGAGATCAGAGACCTGGCAGTGTGGTGCCAGGATAACAACCTCTCCCTCAATGTGAACAAGACAAAGGAGATGATTGTGGACTACAGGAAAAGGAGGGCCGAGCACGCCCCCATTCTCATCGACGGGGCTGTTGTGGAGCAGGTTGAGAGCTTCAAGTTCCTTGGTTTCCACATCCCCAATTAATTATCATGGTCCACACACACCAAGACAGTTGTGAAGAGGGCATGACAATGCCTATTCCCCCTCGGGAGACTGAAACGATTTAGCATGGGTCCTCAGATCCTCAAACAGTTCTTCAGCTGCACCATCGAGAGCATCCTGACTGCTTGCATCACCGCCTGATATGGCAACTGCTCGGCCTCCGACCGCAAGGCACTACAGAGGGTAGTGCGTACGGCCCAGTACATCACTGGGGCCAAGCTTCCTGCCATCCAGGACCTCTATACCAGGTGGTGTCAGAGGAAGGCCCTAAAAATTGCCAAAGACTCCAGCCACCCTAGTAATAGACTGTTCTCTCTGCTACTGCACGGCAAGCGGTACAGGAGCGCCAAGTCTAGGTCCAAAAGACTTCTTAACAGCTTCTACCCCAAACCATAAGACTCCTGAACGGCTAATCAAATGGCTGCCCGGATTATTAGCATTATTGTTGCTCTTTAATTATTATTATTTTTTTTAATTACTTCTGTTTATTTTTGTAAATACTTTCTTAACACTTATTTTTCTTAAAACAACGTTGTTGGTTAAGGGCTTGTAAGTAAGCATTTCCTTGTATTCGGGGTATGTGACAAATAACATTTGATTTGCTGAGAAAATAATATTTAATCCATTTTAGAATAAGGCTGTAACGTAACAAAATGTGGAAAATGTCAAGGGGTCTGAATACTTTCCGAAGGCACTGTACCCTCTACCACTTAGTGAGGCTGTGTTTTTTGTCACTCGGCTTTTAGTGTACAAAACATTAAGACATTTGTTGGGGCATGGACTCTACAAGGTGTCAAAAGCGTTCCATAGGGATGCTGGCCCATGTTGACGCCAATGCTTACCAATAACCGGGAGGTTAGTATGTCTTGGGGCTATGATCTTTGATCATGATATCCGTAATCATGGCAGTGTCCACATTAATGTCAAGTGTTGAGAAGCATATTCTATTCTTATTTACAATAAAAGTGACTCCAAAAATGACACTACATTATTTACCATTCATTTCTATGGGGCACAAAATAATCAGAAACACAACCAAAACAAACTGCAAATGCATTCAGCAAGATTGTAGAGTCGCAACCTTTATGGAGTTATTGCGTGCTTGGAATATGGGAACAAATACTACACTTTTGACTACTTTATTGATAAGAATCTTTATGGTGTCAATCATTTTTAACCCTACCTTTGAGAAAAAAAATAATGACTAATTAAACCAAATCTATTTTTCTGAGCAATTTGTATTATTATAAAATATCATAACATCCCAATTGTTTTGAGCATACAATATAACTCAGTATTTCAATTATTTATTTTATACAGTCATTATTGCACATTCCAGTTTTGGTATTGTTCATATCCATACTCATGCTTGTCCTATATGGGTCATTTAAAGACCTTTATCCCAGCAGGCCAATCATGCATGGGATGCAAATAAGTATTTTGGGGAACAGATTTATTTATGTAAATACATGAGTCCTGGTCTCTATATTTAATACATTAGCAAACAGAACACGTCTCCAGTCTCCAGCCTAGCAGAGGCAAGGCTTCTGCAATGGTCTTCCTATAAGAGTCATCGGTGTGACTAAAGAGATAAGTTTATCCTTACTCTTTCATCACGGTGTGTATCCCAAATGGCACCCTATTCCCTTTTTATAGTGCACAACGTTTGACCAGGGCCCATAGGGCACTAGTCAAACGAAGTGCACTATATAGGGAATAGTGTCCCATTTGGGAGTCTGGGATGCAACTTTTGACTCACAGTAAATAAGCCAACACTTTGTTAAAGCCTTAAGAAAGTAGTCCTATCTGGTCTTTGGTGTTGGGCCGAACTATTGCTGTCCTTTGACAGAATAGTGTTTTTAAAGCAAACCTTTTGTAAAAGTGACTTACAAAGTAAAATGTGTATGTTCAGATTTTCCCACAAGGGACAATAAAGTTGTTGTTTTGTATTGTGTTGACCCTTTTTCTGTGTTCTCACAGGCAGCCAGTCACTAAGAACACATTCCGACAGTACAGGGTTTTAGGGAAGGGAGGCTTCGGTGAGGTAAGGTCTGCCTCTGTCTCTATGTCTCCTTAACTAAAGCTTCCTTTCATTTAGAATTATATTTTACAAGTGGATAATAAGAAATAAAGATAGTGGTCTCTTATAATCTTCATCATCAGACCCTCAAAGGGATGAATTTATAAATGATCAACGAGGACCAACAAAGACCTCAGTGTGGATGTGATTTAATGGGCCCATTATCAACTGTGTCTTTGTGTGTTTTTGGGATACAAGTGGTGTCCTCTTGAGCTCTCCTCATGTGAAATGGCCTGAGCCATGGTCATGCCTCCATGACAGTGTATTTACTGGGCGAGAGTAGACATTGTGGTGTTCAATTATGAAAAACCTACAATATGCAGTTAACTTGCCTTCTCTATTTATCTTCTCCCCCTCTCTCTCTGTCTCTCTTTCATCCACTCTTCATGTCAGGTGTGTGCGTGCCAGGTGCGTGCCACAGGGAAGATGTACGCATGTAAGAAGTTGGAGAAGAAGAGAATCAAGAAGAGGAAAGGAGAGTCCATGGCCTTGAATGAGAAGCAGATTCTAGAGAAAGTCAACAGTAGGTTTGTAGTAAGTATATGAGCTACCCACTTACCTCCTACTATGTGTCACATTATGTATAATATATGTACAGTTGAAGTCGGAAGTTTACATACTCTTAGGTTGAAGTCATTAAAACTCGTTTTTCAACCACTCCACAAATTTATTGTTAACAAACTATAGTTTTGGCAAGTCTGTTAGGACATCTACTTTGTGCATGACACAAGTCATTTTTCCAACAATTGTTTACAGACAGATTATTTCGCTTATAATTCACTGTATCACAATTCCAGTGGGTCAAAAGTTTACATACACTAAGTTAACTGTGCCTTTAAACAGCTTGGAAAATTCCAGAAAATTATGTCATGGCTTTAGAAGCTTCTGATAGGCTAATTGACATCATTTGAGTCAATTGGAGGTGTACCTGTGGACGTATTTCAAGGCCTACCTTCAAACTCAGGGCCTCTTTGCTTGACATCATGGGAAAATCAAAAGAAATCAGCCAAGACATTTAAAAAATTGTAGACCTCCACAAGTCTGGTTCATCCTTGCGAGCAATTTCCAAATGCCTGAAGGCACCACGTTCATCTGTACAAACAATAGTACGTAAGTATAAACACCATGGGACCATGCAGCTGTCATACCACTCAGGAAGGAGACGCGTTCTGTCTCATAGAGATAAACATACTTTGGTACAAAACGTGCAAATCAATCCCAGAACAACACCAAAGGACCATGTGAAGATGCTGGAGGAAACAGGTAGAAAAGTATCTATATCCACAGTAAAACGAGTCCTATATCGACATAACCTGAAAGGCCGCTCAGCAAGGAAGAAGCCACTGCTCCAAAACCGCCATAAAAAAAGCCAGACTACGGTTTGCAACTCCACATGGGGACAAAGATTGTACTTTTTGGAGAAATGTCCTCTGGTCTGATGAAAGAAAAATAGAACTGTTTGGCCATAAAGACCATCATTATGTTTGGAGGAAAAAGGGGGAGGCTTGCAAGCCGAAGAACACCACCCCAACCGTGAAGCACGGGGGTGGCAACACCATGTTGTGGGGGTGCTTTGCTGCAGGAGGGACTGGTGCACTTCACAAAATAGATGGCATCATGAGGCAGGAAAATTATGTGGATATATTGAATCAACATCTCAAAACATCAGTCAGGAAGTTAAAGCTTGGTCGCAAATGGGTCTTCCAAAGGACAATGACCCCAAGCATACTTCCAAAGTTGTGGCAAAATGGCTTAAGGACAACAAAGTCAAGGTATTGGAGTGGCCATCACAAAGCCCTGACCTCAATCCTATAGAAAATTTGTGGACAGAACTGAAAAAGTGTGCGAGCAAGGAGGTCTACAAACCTGATTCAGTTACACCAGCTCTGTCAGGAGGAATGGGCCAAAATTCACCTAACTTGCTCCCACAGTTGATTTCTTCAAACCAAGCTGCTTACCTATTGCAGATTCAGTCTTCCCAGTCTGGTGCAGGTCTACAATTTTGTTTCTGGTGTCCTTTGACAGCTCTTTCGTCTTGGCCATAGTGGAGTTTGGAGTGTGACTGTTTGAGGTTGTGGACAGGTGTCTTTTATACTGATAACAAGTTCAAACAGGTGACAATGATCCCAAACACACCGCCCGGGCAACGAAGGAGTGGCTTCTTAAGAAGCATTTCAAGGTCCTGGAGTGGCCTAGCCAGTCTCCAGATCTCAACCCCATAGAAAATCTTTGGAGGGAGTTGAAAGTCTGTGTTGCCCAGCAACAGCCCCAAAACATCACTACTCTAGAGGAGATCTGCATGGAGGAATGGGCCAAAATACCAGCAACAGTGTGAAAACCTTGTGAAGACTTACAGAAAACGTTTGACCTCTGTCATTGCCAACAAAGGGTATATAACAAAGTATTGAGAAACTTTTGTTATTGACCAAATACTTATTTTCCACCATAATTTGCAAATAAATTCATTAAAAATCCTACAATGTGATTTTTCTGGATTTTTTTCTTCTCATTTTGTCTGTCATAGTTGAAGTGTACCTATGCTGAAAATTACAGGCCTCTCTCATCTTTTTAAGTGAGAGAACCTGCACAATTGGTGGCTGACTAAATACTTTTTTGCCCCACTGTATGTCCAAACCTTTGACTGGTACTGTATGTAATATACACTGAGTGTACAAAACATTAAGAACACCTTCCTAATATTGAGTTGCTACCATACCCTGTTCAAAGGCACTTAAAATCTTTTGCCTTGCCCAGTCATCCTCTGGATGGCACACACACAATCCATGTCTCAATTGTCTCAAGGCTTAAAAATCTTTCTTTAACCTGTCTCCTCCCCTTCGTCTACACTGACTGAAGTAGATTTAACAAGTGACATCAATAAGGGATCATAGCTTTTCCCTGGATTCACCTGGTCAGTCTGTCTTGGAAAGAGCAGGTGTTATTAATGTTTTGTATTGTAATTCAACTGAACTACATTCATATATGATGCACCACTTACTCATTTTTCCTTGTATAGATGTCAAGTTGACTGACCTCAATGAATTCAACTGTCGACCACAACTAAACTGTTGACCGCAACTAAACTTTGACCCAACTCAGCTTTTGACAGCAACATTAAAAATGTTGACCATTTGAGTCTAGATGGCTCTTCCAGACTACTGTCTAATAACTCAGATCATAATAATAATAATAAGAAGAAGAATAACACTATTA
The DNA here is from genome assembly GCF_018296145.1 of Oncorhynchus tshawytscha. Lineage (NCBI taxonomy): Eukaryota > Metazoa > Chordata > Actinopteri > Salmoniformes > Salmonidae > Oncorhynchus > Oncorhynchus tshawytscha. The sequence goes on from NC_056458.1 coordinate 24,278,716, forward strand.
ATTAAAAGATAACATCAGGGTTTGATTCAGTTGGGTTTGTTTTCATTTCAAGTGACCCCACACATAATTTCAACATATTTTAGTTGTCCAAAATAAATGGTCCAATGTGCTAGCCAAAAGTGGCACAAATGCTACTCTCCTTCTCCTACCTCATAGCTTTGTTAATTGTGTATATTAGAAGTAGTAGAAATATGATTTTCAAACTGGTCTCTTAGCCAAGTGTCCTATTCATTAGGGCACACCATAGCAGAATGAGAGAAACGTTTCGCAACAAAATGCACAAAAAAAAAAACACTTCTTATTGAACAAGTTCAGGTAATGACTCCACATTTTAGTCAGTTTTGTTTTGTTTTCATCTGTTTGGTGCCTAATGCATACGGCCATGTTGTCTGTGTGTCTTGAAGGTGAGTCTAGCGTATGCGTATGAGACAAAGGACGCTCTGTGTCTAGTGCTCACTCTGATGAACGGGGGAGACCTCAAGTTCCACATCTATCACATGGGAGAGGCCGGCTTCGAGGAGAAGAGGGCTGTGTTCTACTCTGCAGAGCTGGCCTGTGGCCTGGAGGACCTGCACAGAGAGAGGATCGTCTACAGGTGAGGCTACACACAGGCACACTCACACACAGGAACAGACACACACACACACACACACACACACACAGAAATACACACACACACACACACAGAAATACACACACACAGAAATACACACACACACAGAAATACACAAACACACACACACACACACACACACATACAAGGCTGTTCTGATAGAATGGTTCAGCGGGTACTCGACTTCCTGCGTACAAGGCTACAGGAACTTTATGGAGCATATTTAGTGTTTACACAACTATCAGCTTACAAGAGTGGATGGAGAGAGAGATAGATAGGAGGGAGTGAGAGATTGGGAGAACAATAGATGGCAAGATGTTGGGAGAGAGAAAGAGAGACAAAGGAAGACAAAGGGGCAGAGAGCTTTCAAAGTTTTGTAAATCTGTCTGTCAGCTGCTCACAAGGCTGATGGAAGAGAGAGAAGTTAGTTATTGGTTTTATAACTCCTGGTATTGCTGTCTTTTTTCCAGGGACCTGAAGCCTGAAAACATACTATTGGATGACCATGGTGAGTAAAGATAGAGATGGAAATAATATGAATGCCCACTATACAAGTAAATAAATGTTTTATGGACCATCCCTGGTCCTGGAGACCACCCCATGGTCCTGGAACAATGCTATTGGTCCAGCCGAGCACTACTTTAAAACACTTGATTAAACTAATCAAGTTCTTGATGATTAATTGAATAATATATCAGGTGTGTTAGTGATGGGCTGGAACAAAAGCCTACACACACTATAGCTCTCTGTAACCAGAGTTGGTACAGTAACTACTGCCTTACTGCATGTGTGAACCGAGGCTGTCGTTCTGTAATTCACCAATAGAGGGAGTACATTGTCTATCACAAGACCTCTCTCAAGACCGGAGGGCTCCTGCTTTCTTTCAAGGTTGTCAGTGAAGCCTGCGGCCACTGAGTAGTGCTCTTTAGCAAACAACATAAGGTTTCCAAGGTACATGGCTTTCATAAGATCTGCTTTACTCCAGGATGCCCTGATATACATAGTCTGTGGTCCAGACTCCAGACTGGAGATAGCATGTTATATGACATATGGTTGAATGTCACAGCGTTGAGGTGTGTTATATGTAAGACCGTATGTCTTGTTTTGTTGCATCGTGATTGGCCATATCCATTGATATGCATAATCTGTGGGGATAGCATGTCATATGACATAAGGTTAAGTGTCACAGCGTTGAGGTGTATTATGTTATGTGTCTGTGATACTGTATGTATGTTGTTTCATGTCATATTCGGAAATCTCGATTGAGATGCATCTTTTGTGGGGATCGCATGTGATATGACATAAGGTGAACTGTTTCAGCATTAGGTGGTAGTGTACTGTAACAGTGCGTGTTGTGCCGTGTTCCTTTAGGTCATATCCGGATATCAGACCTGGGCTTGGCAGTCCACGTTCCCGAGGAAGAGTCCATCAAGGGTCGGGTGGGCACTGTAGGGTACATGGGTAAGCACCATTCAACAACATTCAGCAAAAGATATTCAACACTTTTTTTCAAATACTGTTACTGTACTGTATAATGAACAGTACAAATGTAAATGGTACTTTCATTATCTGTAATCATGTCTCTGGGTGTACGTGGGTCTACGTGTGTATACACGTGCATGCGTGCCTGTGGGCCGATCATCCTAATGTGTGTGTGTGTCTGTGTGTGTCAGCTCCAGAGGTGGTGAAGAATGAGCGCTACACATTCAGCCCAGACTGGTGGGCGCTGGGCTGTCTGCTGTATGAGATGATCGAGGGCCAGTCTCCCTTCCAGCAGCGCAAGAAGAAGATCAAACGTGAGGACGTGGAGAGGCTGGTCAGAGACGTGGAGGAGGAGTACTCAGACAAGTTCTCAGAGGACGCCAAGTCCCTCTGCAAAATGGTACCTGACTACAGTACCTCCTCATATTGTCAACATGGGATCATGCTTTGTTGTCGGTTGGCACAGGCATTTGCTTTGCATATCAAAATATATCTTTAGGGTAATAATTTATTTGTGAAGGCAGCGTCATGTTTTCAACAGATTTTCATTCATGACGTACATGCATGAAGGACACTTTTATTCAGGTTTTCTATGGCTTTTAGTGTCATAAGCAAAGAAGGTTGTCTGTCATGATTTTAAAACTAACTCCAAACACATACAGCAGATCAGTGCATAATTCAACAGTATAACAATATAACATATTTACTTTGTTGCTTAGTAACACTGCTGTCACTCTCTCATGTCTCTGCCCAGCTGCTGGCTAAAGAGCCCAGTGAGAGGCTGGGCTGCCAGGGGGAGGGGGCTACGGAGGTGAAGGCCCACCCCATCTTCCGATCCATCAACTTCAAGAGGCTGAAAGCTGGCAGGCTGAAGGCCCCCTTCACCCCTGATGTAAGGAAACATCATGGTAGTCTTCTCGTATAGGATGAATCAGCTGCCTCTACTTGTTGATGTTATAGTGTATGTGCACGGATGTGTTTATATGCCATATGTCCTTATTAATCCCCTCGAGAGTAGTTAAGAAGGCATTGTCAGAGCACAAGCACATGATTACATACATGTACAATGCATGCAACACAGGATGTTTAGCAGACATACATTGTTGTTTGCTTCCCCAGCCCCAGGCCATTTACTGTAAGGACGTGCTGGACATTGAGCAGTTCTCCACGGTCAAGGGGGTGGAGTTGGAGCCCAAAGATGACTCATTCTACTGTAAAGTGTCCACAGGCAGCGTGTCCATCCCCTGGCAAATGGAGGTCAGAGGTCACACAATAACACACGCACCAAAATGAAGCAACCTGTACTCAATCTTTTCATCTATGAACCTGTTTCACATCACGTAACGTCCTGGACGAGTCAGTTAATTGTAACTTGTCTCATGCAATATGAAGACTCTCATATGCAGACGCTAGACACTATCCCCCAGGTATACAACCAAGCAATATTTAGGAAAGGCCCAATATAGAGGCACTAGGTCAAGCCACAAAGACCCATATTTACTAAGGAGGTCAGAAAACATGTTTTTGTAGGCTAATGGGGTCGTAGTCCAGAGAATACTGCAGGCTACTGTCTGTAGCAGTTTAGACCGACACCGGGCCAAATGAGATAGCAGTGGGTTATAAAATAAACTTGTGATTTGTATCAAAACAGCTGCTACCCTGACATGTCCCTTTATCAGTGAAGCTGTTATTTACCCTGACATGTCCCTTTATCAGTGAAGCTGTTATTTACCCTGACATGTCCCTTTATCAGTGAAGCTGTTATTTACCCTGACATGTCCCTTTATCAGTGAAGCTGTTATTTACCCTGACATGTCCCCAGTGAAGCTGTTATTTTTGTCCCTTTATCAGTGAAGCTGTTATTTACCCTGACATGTCCCTTTATCAGTGAAGCTGTTATTTACCCTGACATGTCCCTTTTTTCAGTGAAGCTGTTATTTACCCTGACATGTCCCTTTATCAGTGAAGCTGTTATTTACCCTGACATGTCCCTTTATCAGTGAAGCTGTTATTTACCCTGACATGTCCCTTTATCAGTGAAGCTGTTATTTACCCTGACATGTCCCTTTATCAGTGAAGCTGTTATTTACCCTGACATGTCCCTTTATCAGTGAAGCTGTTATTTACCCTGACATGTCCCTTTATCAGTGAAGCTGTTATTTACCCTGACATGTCCCTTTATCAGTGAAGCTGTTATTTACCCTGACATGTCCCTTTTTTCAGTGAAGCTGTTATTTACCCTGACATGTCCCTTTTTTCAGTGAAGCTGTTATTTACCCTGACATGTCCCTTTATCAGTGAAGCTGTTATTTACCCTGACATGTCCCTTTATCAGTGAAGCTGTTATTTACCCTGACATGTCCCTTTATCAGTGAAGCTGTTATTTACCCTGACATGTCCCTTTATCAGTGAAGCTGTTATTTATCCTGACATGTCCCTTTTTTCAGTGAAGCTGTTATTTACCCTGACATGTTAAACTATGGATTTGGGGTTTGAGGCTGTGATCAGATTGTTTTTTCTGGTTCCAGATGATTGAGTCCGAGTGCTTTCAGGAGCTCAACGTGTTTCATACGGATGGGACAGTTCCCCCGGACCTGGACTGGAGAGGACAGCCCTCGCCTGCTCCTAAACAGGGGCTGCTACAGAGGCTTTTTGGGAGACAGGTTAGATCCTCAACCTTATTAAACCTAGAACATCAGCGTTGTGTGTATCATCGATTCTACATTATATTTTATACTTGATTTGTTAGGTCTCTGTATGTTTTGGGCTGTAGGTGTATGGATTCTTATTGACTATGGGTATTTTTTGATAAACCAGAATGCACCTATTGTAGCACGATGTACTACATCACCCATAATGCTCTGTGTAAGATATCACAATGAGCAGTATGGGTACTGTAGTACATCATATCAAATATAGCCCTTTTTATATCAGCAGATGTCACAAAGTGCTTATACAGAAAACCAACCTAAAACCCCAAACAGCAAGCAATGCAGATATAGAAGCACAGTGGCTAGGAAAAACTCCTTTGGAAAGGCAGAAACCTAAGAGGAAACCAAGCTCTGAGAGGAACCAGGCTCTGCGGGTTGGCCAGTCCTCTTCTGGCTGTGCCGGGTGGAAATTATAAGAGTACATGGCTATTAAGGCCAGATCGTTCTTCAAGACGTTCAAACATTCATAGATGACCAGCAGGGTCAAATAATAATCACAGTGGTTGTGGAGGGTGCAACAGCTCAGCACCTCAGGAGTATATGTCAGTTGGGGTGGAGGGGGCAGCAGAAGAGAAGAGGGAGAGAGCGTACATACATTCACACAGGACACCAGATAAAACAGGAGCATTTCACCAAATAGGACAGACTGACCCTAGCCCCCCGGCACATAGACTATTGCAGCATAGATACTGGAGGCTGTCACTGTGTCCCTGTCCGAAGATACCTTCGGACAAGGCCAACCAGGCAGGATATAACCCCACCAACTTTGCCAAAGCACAGCCCTCACACCAATAGAGGGATATCAACAGATCACCAACTTATTACCCTGAGACAAGGCTGAGTATAGCCCACGAAGATCTCCACAACCGCACGAGCCCGAGGGGGCGCAAAACCCGACGGAAAGATCATGTCAGTGACTCAACCACTCAAGTCGAGTATAGCGAAAAAAGCCTGGCACGACGTGATGCACCCCTCCTAGGAACGGCATGGAAGAGCACTCGTTAACCAGTGACGCAGCCCCCGTAATAGGTCAGAGGCAGAGAATCGCAGTGGAGAGAGGGGAGCTGGCAAGGCAGAGACAGCAGGGCGGTTCGTCACTCCAGAGCCTTGCCGTTCACCTTTGCACACCTGGGACAGATTACACTCAATCATAGGACCTACTGAAGAGATGAGTATTCAGTAAAGACTGAAAGGTCGAGAACGAGTCTCGGTCTCACATGGATAGGCAGATCATTCCATAACAATTGAGCTCTATAGCCTGCCTTCAGCTGTTTGCTTAGAAATCCTAGGGACAATGAGGCCTGCGTCTTTTGACTGTAGCGTACGTGTAGGTATGTACGGCAGGACCAAATTGGAGAGATGGGTAGGAGCCAGTCCATGTAAAGCTTTGTAGGTTAGCAGTAAAACCTTGAAATCAGCCCTTGCCTTAACAGGAAGCCAGTGTAGAGAAGCTAGCACTGGAGTAGTATGAGCTCATGTTTGGTTCTAGTCAAGATTCTAGTATCTGTGTTTAGCACTAACTGAAGTTTATTTAGTGCTTTATCCGGGTAGCCCGGAGAGTAGAGCATTGCAGTAGTCTAACCTATAAATGACAGAAGCATGGCTTAGCTTTTCTGCATTATTTTCGGACAAAAAGTTTCAGATTTTTGCAATGTTAGGAATATGGAAATATTCTTGATATGTTCATCAAGAGTGATCAGGGTCCAGAGTAACAGTTTTATTTGAGATGACTGTACAACCATCGAGATGAATTGTCAGATCATGCTCCTGAAGCTTACATTATGGTTTCCTGTCTCCTTAACAATACTTGTCCTCATAAACTTATCTTTGGGCCTCCTGATAATTGCCTGCTCTCTGTCGCCCTCTGTCAGGACTGCTGTGGAAACTGCAGCGACAGTGATGAGGAGCCCACCAGACTGTGACTGAGCACCCTCATCCCAGCCTCACCGAGGATCTCATTTGTTTACAAATTTTGCACATTTGTATTTTTAAGATAGTTCTATATAAATATTGGCATGTATATTTTCAATATATAGCCATAAAGTCCATGTTATTTAAATGTAATCATGATTCAGAACCCCGTCCACATTTTCATGCATGGCAACAATAGCTGTGACCATACTGTCACCCCCACATCTAATTTGTTGATGTTGTTCTCAGCCGATATCGCAAGCCTCTTTCTCTTTCTCTTTCTCCTTTTCTTTGTCTTATAAAAAGTGTCGACTCAGATTGCGAACAATTTTTATTTTATTTTAAATGTATATTCAAAATATATATTATTAATATTTACTTCGTGCAATTCTAGACAATCAAATTAGGATATTTGTGTGAAGCGTAGGCTTAAAAGGAAATTGAAGACTGAGGTGAACTCTTAGTATGAGGTGATATGTACATTTTAGATATGTACATATCTAGAGACATTTGATGTAAGCCAAATAGATATGACTGAACGATGCATATGTAAGTGCAAAGAAGTGTACAATATATGTGACCTCTAAAGTCCTAAATGTGTCTTCCTAAGAATCTGGGTTTAGGTAAAAAGCATGTTAGTTCCCAACCACATTATGAGCTAGAGAAGGGAATTTTCTAAAAACGCCCTGCGTTATAGTACAGTAATTCAATTGCCAAAAGGGACCTTTTCGTAACACGTGGATAGCCGAGAATGGCCTTGGAGTTTCCTCTACCATGGCATCCTCTAGATTGCTACACTTTTGTCACAGAGCTCCTGAGTTTAATTTAGTGGTGCACTTATGACCAAACTGGTTTGTTTTAATCGTCAAAATATTTGAATAATTAAGTCCTTCCCATTCAAGGTGCTTCAGACCATGCTGCCTCTCTCTCTCTCTCTCTCCTGTCTCCTCTGCTGCTGTTGTACCTCATGTGTTCCTTTGCCATGCTGATGTGTGTCTGTGCATTATGTAACTCAGTGGGATTCTCCTTGTGGATGTGGGACTATAATAGGACTGAGCTCCCTGACAGACTATGGTATCCCCCGCTGAACCCTCCTGACCAGAGACTCTATCAGACTGAGGAAGAGGGGTCAAAGGGGAAGGGAGAGGTTACGGAGAGGTTAAGCCATCTCCATGGAAACCTCGGCACTCCCAACGGAAGTGAAAGAGACGTCCAAAACTCCTCTTACCATCCCCATCTCTCATTGAAATGTTGTTTTATTGTGTGTGATTCTCAGATGAACTTGCCTACATTCCAGTCAATACCGTACTGTACTGTGTAAAGTTATGCTACTTTTGTTTATTTAGCAATATGACTTTTTTTAACCGGTGTAAAGTTAAAACCACAACAACAACAGCTCCACCATGATACTAGGGCAGGACTTTTAGTTGGATTATTATGACTTTTCTTTCCAATGTGCTCCTGAGTCAGGCTTACACATTGAGAGAGGAGGGAGGGCCTCTCTGTCTGTCTGCATCCATGTCACACCTCTGACACTTTCTTCTTGCAATGCACTGATGTTTTGTGTGTGTCCATATTTTACCATAACCACTAGACCAGTGTTTCACAAACTCTGTCCTGGGGACCAGCGGGGTTACATGTTTTGGTTTTTGCCCTAGCATTACACAGCTGATTCAAATAATCAAAGCTTGATGATTCGTTGATTATTTGAATCAGCTGTGTAGTGGAAGGGCAAAAACCCATACGAGAATGCCTTGGGATCCCCAGGACCTAGTTTGAGAAACCCTGTACTAGGCTCTGTCCTGGTCATGATGAGTGAACGAGCTACTGTACAAGGGAGTTCTTGGAATGTTCTCGGAACATCAGGAGGATGTCTAAATCTCTGTTAGTATTCCAAGCCCAACAGGAGAGCACAAAGCAACAGGTTTTGACAGTGGGTATGAGAACAGTTCAATTTACCAAACATATACTTGATTTTTAATTCTGTAAAGAATGGAATAGACCCACTGGGCAATAACTGAATTCAGCAACAACAAAGAAATCTATGTGATGACGTTGAATCAACGTGGAAACTGATTGGATTTGCAAGAAGTCAGCAACGTCAGGGAATTCTGTCTTTTTTTCACCCAACTTTTCATCTAAATCCAATGACATGGTGACATCTTTTGTTGATTTCTCATTGAATTCATGTTATTTGACAACTCAATCAAATGTAAATCAAAACAAGGCAACAGTAAACATGTTGTCCCCACTAATGATGCTGCACCCCCTTGGGCCAATTAGTAACAACAATTCAAGCTCAAATGGGACAGGAGATATGCTTGTTCAAAGTTTGGAATGTCAGTTAAATACTATAGCACTGTTCCCTATGTGAAAAGACTATCTGTGAAGTGAAAATGGCAGTTAACGTCTGTTAGCGCCAGACAGTCAAGTCATGGCCTTGTCCAGTTCGTGTGTCACATACCTTACTTTGACTTCAAAGGGTTCAGGGACATTTACTTACGCTTTTAATATTTATCTGTGTGTTTGTTATATTGTGTTACACACCTTCTGTGATTCTACAAGCCGTTCTGGTGAGCTACAGCAGCTGTAAAAAGCTATTTGGTGCACCATGTGCTGAACTGAAATGCTAGGCTATGCTAATGCTAGGCTATGCTAATGCTAGGCTATGCTAATGCTAGGCTATGCTAATGCTAGGCAGTAAAACTGGTCGTGTCTTTAGTAAGGTGCTTCCTTCCTAACATTATCCTGCCATCTTTATCTACCTGTACAATACTTCTACATTTTATTTCAGTTATTTATTTTTTTATCATGTGCTCAATGTTTTTACCTATGTGTTCGCTTCCAAACTGCTTTCAGTGTTCTGTAAATGTTTTTGGTGTGTTGCCATACGCTTGACATTTTGCCAACTATGTTCAGACTGCACTAAGCCCTCACACCTTGGAGGCACACTTTGTGTTACACTTCACTTGGAGAACATGTTTGAGTATGAGGTGGAGGGGGAAAAAAAGTATCTGAAAGTCCATACAGTGGGGCAAAAAAGTATTTAGTCAGCCACCAATTGTGCAAGTTCTCCCACTTAAAAAGATGAGAGAGGCCTGTAATTTTCATCATAGGTACACTTCAACTATGACAGACATACTTATTTTCCACCATAATTTGTAAATAAATTCATTAAAAATCCTACAATGTGATTTTCAGGATTTTTTTTCTCATTTTGTCTGTCATAGTTGAAGTGTACCTATGATGAAAATTACAGGCCTCTCATCTTTTTAAGTGGGAGAACTTGCACAATTGGTGGCTGACTAAATACTTTTTTGCCCCACTGTATATCCTTTAAATACCATATTAAATCAAGCACTTAGTATTCTTTGTCTGATCTATTGTATCTAAGTCCACTTCCCCACTTTTGTTACGTTGCATGTGTGATACCTCCCTGAGCTCAGGAAGGTTGGAGACTTTATTCGTGTTAACTTCCTCTGACTCCATTGCCTTCCCACACTGTCTTCTGCAAGACCAAATGTCGTACTGTGTGTCACTAGAGACCAGTACGTAGGTCTCTGTTGTCCTACTGTGTTTACATGCCAAATGGAAGCAACCGAGAGGATAATGATGATGATCAAGATCATATGTTGATAATGATGAAAGTGGACTCGTTGACGATAATAATGAGGAAGATGTGAACATGTGCCATGTACATGCTATGTATCACTCTGATGTGATGTTTGTTTGAGCTCTTTTGTTCTCTCTCTCTTTCCGTTCTATCAACTCGTACTGTCTGCCTCTAACCTGTCTCCGTAGGTGCCTGTGAAAATGTACATTAGTCATGGCCAGTCAAACTGGACCTCCATGTAACAAAGTATTTTACTTCAATAAAATGTTTTTTGTTTAGCTTTGGCGTGTCTTGTGTAATTCAATCTTGCAAACGAACACAAATATTAATCCAACATGCAACAATTTCAACGATTTTACTCAGTTACAGTTCATATAAGGAAATCAGTCAATACAAATACATTCATTAGGCCCTAATCTATGGATTTCACATGACTGGGCAGGGGTGCAATCATGGCTGGACCTGGCTCCCCAGTGGGAGTGCATAGGCCCACCCACTGGTGAACCAGGTCCAGCCATTCAGAATACTTTTTTCCCTACATAAGTGCTTTATTACAGACAGAAATTCCTGCAGTCAGCATGCCAATTGCATGCTTCCTCAAAACTTCAGACATCTGAGGCACTGTTGTATGACAAAACAGCACATTGTGGAGTGGCCTTTTATTGTTCCCAGCACAAGGTGCACCTGTGTAATGATCATGCCGTTTAATCAGCTTCTTAATATGCCACAGGTGGATGGATTATCTTGGCAAAGGGGAAATGCTCACTAACAGTGATGTAAACACATTTCTGCATATGGACAATTTTTGGGATCTTTTATTTCAACACATGAAACATGGGACCAACACTTTACATGTCTCGTTTATATTTTTGTTCAGTGTAGATGACAGTTGCCTGTGTAACAGGTGGGATTTGTAACCGGTAGCTCTCGCTCGAGAACCAAAATTAAGTTTTAACCATTAGACCAAAGGAAAATCCCTCTGATCTGAGGGCAGCTATTGGGCTTATGAATCTCAGGTAGGGCTACCAATCACGAGAGCGTGATTGCAAATGACCTCCGCTGCACCTGCATTCATTTTGGGCATCAGATTTTCGAGAAAAGTTGGAGGGATAATTCATTTGGAGTAAAGCTGCACTTCATTGGTGCCGCAGGTGCATCACCTGACATTATAAGCGTCAGGCTGCTCAGGTGTTGGTACCCACCGTCCATTTGAACCATTTCTCCCTGTAGGATCATGATGTGTATTGTGTAGCTCCCACATAGCTGCATGCTATTCCACCAGAGAGCCTCTCTGTCCCAGCACTTATTTTCACCAATACAGTACTGATAAAGCCTTCATCTGTCTGGCTCTCCTCTTCTCCAAACCATCATCTGTGCCCCTCACACCTCTCTCTTTCTCCTCTCTCTCACTCCTCACCAGCCTCCCCACTGTTGCCAGGCAACCCTCTGTAAGAGGGATCTAAAATAAATAAATGCTTGAAATAGACTTCTGTTTTTTAATATTGAAAGGAGGCCTGGTGCAGACTGTCTTTATGGCATGAATGTATCATCAGGGTAGGCTGGGGTGTTGCTCGTGTTGTACGCATCAGGAGAGAAAGAAAGAAAGAGAGACTATGCAATACAATGTTTTTGTCTTTTTCTCTCCCAGTTGTGGATCATCAAGGATGTTGAATGTATTGTTTTTACTTAGACATTGGCTGATTGGGAGTGTGTGATTGGCGACCCTCGATCCACTTAATCACTCTCTCTCTCTCTTAGTCTCTCTATTTCTCTCTCCACAACAACCCTGAAGCATACAGTATAACACCAGAACCACCCTATCTATCCCGTCTCCCAACTCTCCTCCCCTCTCAACGGTTGAAGGTTTATGTGTGAAGTCAGTCAGTTAGTGATTAGAGCAGATGACTATGATGATGTAGAGCACAGCAAAACCCATATTTAGGCACAGCTGCGGTCCCTTCAGGTATAGAGACCTTAAAGATTTTACAGCATTTGAACAACGTTTTTTGATCAAACCCTTTTAATTCAAATGTTTGTCTCCATTCAATCACGTTCATCTGTATCACCTACAGTGCTGTGAAAAAATATTTGCCCCCTTCCTGATTTCTTAATTTTTTGCACATTTGTCACACTTAAATGTTTCATTAATCTGCATTGTGCTATCTGCAACTGGAATGAGATGTTCTCCTGCATCTCACACACACACACACAGACACACACATACAAGCCACATTCTCCTATTCCTCAAAGGACGATACTGGAAATATCCTGTGTCGCTAGTTTGCTGCGTGGACACTTTATGGATGTTTAGTCAGGCGAAGGTCACATAGCACTGTGATTTCCCACACGCATAATGGTTAACCCCTGCTGTGAAATGAAAATATCACTCCTCCTCAATATGTGGGAAATGGGTTTCCTTCATCTCAGCCTGACACTGCAACCGACCACTAAGGCCACAGTGTAAGTCAGCCTAGCAAAACACAATCCATGTGGGGGGGGGTCCCTTGATGATTTGTACAGTCCCCTCAATAATAGACCGAAATCAAATTGTATTGGTCATGTACACATATCTTGTAGATGTTATCGCAGGTGCAGCGAAATGCTTATGTTTCTAGCTCAAACAATGCAGTAAAACCTAACAATACAAAACATTACACACAAATATCAGAAATATCAGAATGAGCTATGTCAGAGTCCGGAATATAAATATGCAGCATATGTGTATAATGGTGTGAAATAGACAGTATGGACAGTATATGAATAGAAATGGTGTGTACAGCAGTAATTATATAGGATCAGCCTTGACTAGAGGTATACAGCATATACATATGAAGTGGGTTAAACAGTATGCAAACATTACTAAAGTCTATAAAGTGCAGGGTAGAGTACTGGATGGTAGCCGGCTAGAAACAGTGACTAAGGTTCAGGGCAGGGTACTGGGCAGAGGCAGGCTAGTGGTGACTATTTAATAGTCTGATGGCCTGGAGATGGAAGCTATTTTTCAGTCTCTCGGGTGACTGAGGTCCTTGATGATCTTCTAGATGGTAGCGGGGTGAACAGGCCTTGGCTCGGGTGGCTGAGGTCCTTGATGATCTTCTTGCCTTTCTGTGACACCGGGTGCTGTAGATGTCCTGGAAGGCAGGCAGTGTGCCCCCGGTGATGCGTTGGGCTGACCGCACTACCCTCTGGAGAGCTCTTCGGTTGAGGACAGTGCAATTGCCGTACCAGGCAGTGATACAGTTGAGCATCTGTAGAATTTTATGAGGGTCTTAGGGGCCAAGCCCCAAAAAAATTCAGCCTCCAGTGGTTGAAGTGGCGCTATTGTGCCTTTTTGATTCAGAGGGGTTGGGTTAAATGCCGAAGACACATTTCAGTTGAAGGCATTCAGTTGTACAACTGACTAGGTATCCCCCTTTCCCTTTCTTCACCACACTGTCTGTGTGAATGGACCATTTCAGGTTGTCAGTGATGTGCACACCGAGGAACTTGAAGCTTTTCACCCTATCCACTGCGGCCCCATCGATGTGGATGGGGGCGTGCTCTCTCTGCTGTCTACTGAAGTCCACGATCAGCTCCTTCATTTTGTTGACGCTGAGTGACTGGCTATTTTCCTGACCCCACTCCACCAGGGCCCTCACCTCCTCCCTATAGGCTGTCTCGTCATTGCAGGTATTCAGACCTACCACTGTTGTGTCGTCTGCAAACTTGATGATTGAGTTGGAGACGTGCGTGGCCACACAGTAATGGGTGGACAGGGAGTACAGGAGGGGGTTGTACACGCACCCTTGTGGGGCTCCCATGTTGAGGATCAGTGTGGCGGTGGTGTTGTTGCCTACCTTCACCACTTGGGGTCGGCCCGTCAGGAAGTCCAGGACCCAGTTTCACAGGGCAGGGTTCAGACCCAGGGCCCCAAGCTAAGTGATGAGCTTGGAGGGCACTATGATAGGTATTCCTCTTCTCCAGATGGGATAGGGCAGTGCACAGCGCGATGGCGATTACGTCTGCTTTATCCGTTGATCTGTTGGGGCGGTATGCAAATTGTAGTGGGTCTAAGTTACCTAAGTAAAAACTGTAATATATGTTTCACCAAGACTTGGCTGAACAACGACATGGATAATATAGAGCTAGCTGGCTGGCTTGTCCGTGTATCAGCAGGACAGAGCAGCTACGTCTGGTAAGAGGAGCGGGGTTGTGTGTCCATTTGTACAACTGCTGGTGCGGGATGTCTAATATTAAAGAAGTCTCAAGGTATTGCTCGACTGAGGTAGAATTCCTCATGATAAGCTGCAGACCACACTATCTACCAAGAAAGTTCTCATCTATATTATTCGTAGCAGTCTATTTACCATCACAAACCGATGCTGGCACTAAGACCGCACTCAACGAGCTGTATAAGGCCATAAGCAAACAAGAAAATGCTCATCCAGAAGCTGCATTCCAAGTGGCTGGGGACTTTAATGCAGGAAAACTTGAATCAGTTTTACCTAATTATTGCCAGAATGTCACATGCAACCAGAAAAAAAACTCTAGACCACCTTTACTCCACACACAGAGACGCATACAAAGCTCTACCTCGCCCTCCATTTGGCAAATCTGACCATAATTCTATCCTCCTGACAAGCAAAAACTAAAGCAGGAAGTACAAGTGACTCGCTCAATACGGAAGTGATCAGATGACACAGATTCTATGCTACAGGACTGTTTTGCTAGCACAGACTGGAATATGTTCCGGGATTCATCAAATGGCATTGAGGAGTATACCACCTCAGTCACTGGCTTCATCAATAAGTGCATCGACGACTTCATCCCCACAGTGACTGTAAGTACATTTCCCAATCAAAAGCCATGGATTACTGGCAACATCTGCACTGACCTAAAGGCTAGAGCTGCCGCTTTCAAGGAGCAGGACACTAATCCAGACTCTTATAAGAAATCCTGCTATGCCCTCAGACGAACCATTAAACAGGCAAAGCGTCAAAAGAAGACTAAGATTGAATCCTACTACACCGGCTCTGACGCTCTTCGGATGTGGCAGGGCTTGAAAACTATTACAGACTACAAAGGGAAACCCAGCAGTGAGCTGCTCAGTGACGCAAGCCAACCAAACGAGCTAAATGTATTTTATGCTCGTTTCGAGGCAAGCAACACTGAAGCATTCATGAGAGCACTAGCTGTTCCGGACGACTGTATGATCACACTCTGCGTAGCCGATGTGATCAAGACCTATAAACAGGTCAACATTCACAAAGCCGCGGGGCCAGACGGATTACCAGGACGTGTACTCAAAGCATGCGTGGATCAACTGGCAAGTGTCTTCACGGACATTTTCTACATCTCCCTGGCCGACACTGTAATACCTACATGTTTCACAGAGACCACCATAGTCCCTGTGTGAAGGTAACTTGTCTAAATTATTACCTAAATGATTTCTGCCCCGTAGCACTCACATCGGCAGCCATGAAGTGCTTTGAGAGGCTGGCCATGGCTCACTTCAACGCCATCATGCCAGAAACCCTAAACCCACTCTCAATCGCACTCCACACTGCCCTTTCCCACCTGGACAAAAGGAACACCTATGTGAGAATGCTTTCATTGACTACAGCTCAGCGGTCAACACCATAGGGCCCGCAAAGCTCATCACTAAACTAAGGACCCTGGGACTGAACACCTCCCTCTGAAACTGCATTCTGGACTTCCTTACGGGCCGCTCCCGGATGGTAAGGGTAGGCAACAACACATCTGCCACGCTGATCCTCAAGACTGGGGCCCCTTGGGGGTGCGTGCTTTTCCCCCTCAGGACTTTTCCCCCTCAGGAGACGAAAAAGATTTGACATGGGTCCCCAGATACTCAAAATGTTCTACATCTGCACCATCGAGAGCATCCTGACCGGTTCCATCACTGCCTGGTATGGCAACTGCTCGGCATCTGACCATAAGGCTGGGGCAAAGCTTCCTGACATCCAGTACCTACACGTATATACTAGACGGTTTCAGAGGAAGACCCCAAAAAATTGTCAAATTTTCACCCAAGTCATAGACTGTTCTCTCTGCTACTGTACAGCAAGCGGTACCAGAGCGCCAAGTCTACGACCAAAAGGCTCCTTAACAGCTTCTACCCCCAAGCCATAAGACTGCTGAACAACTAATCAAATGGCCACTCTTTCGTTTTTACACTGATGCTCCCTGCTATTTATTATCATTATTGTTCTGTACATTTATTTTGTTACTTTTTGATTGAATTATTTTTTTAAAACTTTAGTTTATTTACTAAATATAAATAACTCGATTTCTTGAATTGCATTGTTGGGTAAGGGTTTGTCAGTAAACATTTCACTGTAAATTCCTGTTGTATTCGGCACATGTGACAAATATAATTTTATTTTATTTTATTTTATTTGAGTGTATGTTGAGGCGATGGGTTCCCCTACAACCCCCCCCGTTCAGCTGAAAAGGTGGCGCAGGGAATGCAAAAATATTATTTAGAAATATTCAACCTCCACACATTTACAAGTCCAATACCTCAGATGAAAGATAAACACCTTGTTCATCTACCCAGCGTGTCAGATTTTTAAAATGTTTTACGCCGAAAACAAAACATATATTTATGTTAGACCACCACCAAACCAAAGAAAAAACGTAGCCATTTTTTCCAGCAAAAGATAAAAATCACAAAAGCAGGATAAAAAAAAATCTATCACTAACCTCTTGAAAATCTTCATCAGATGACAGTCATATGACATGTTACACAGTACATTTATGTTTTGTTCGATAATGTGCATTTTATATCCATAAATCTCGGTTTACATTGATGCCATGTTCAGAAAATCCTCCAAAATATCCGGCGGAATTGTAGAAAGCTACGCCAGATAACAGAAATACTCATCATAAACTTTGACTAAAGATACATGTTCTACATATAATTAAAGATACACTGGTTCTTAATGCAACCGCTGTGTCACATTTTTTTTTACGTTACGGAAAAAGCCTAACATTGCAATAATCTGAGACGGCGCTCAGACGTAACAATATTTCTCCGCCATGTTGGAGTCAACAGAAATACAAAATTACAACATAAATATTCCCTTACCTTTGATGATCTTTCATCAGAATGTAGTGCAAGGAGTCCTAGTTCAACAATAAATCGTTTTGTTTCATAATGTTCAATTAGCAGCATTTGCTACCACTTTCAGCTCAAATGCCCAAATAATTACTTCTGGTCCAGGATAACTTTGAATCAAAACTTCCAAATTACATATTACAGGTCAAAGAAACTGGTCAAACTAAGTGCAGAATCAATCTTCAGGATGTTATAATCATATATATCCAATAGCATTCCAACCGGATCATTCGTTTTCATCTGGGGCTGATTGGAACAGCCGAAGCACTCAAAGGCAAACGCGCCTCAACAAAATGGAATCCTTTTGCAACACCAACTACTTTCCTTCCCATTAGGTCAAAGTTCACAGCAAATGCTCCATTACACTTTCTACTGAATGAGGACATCTAGTGGAAGACGTAGGAAGTGTTTCCAGATCCATAACTTGTTGCAGTTCACTATGGGCACGCAATTCATCCAAAGTGGAAATACTGCCCCCTATCTCTAACAGGTATTAATATCCTACAGATTCTGTCATCACCAAGCCTCATGCAACCGCAAAATGTCGGATAAATCAATTTCACAAATCGGGCTGTTTTTAAACTTTGGTATGCTGCATGAAAGGTTTTCAAAAAAATCCATTAGAACAGACTCTCTGGCATTACCTAAAATGTATTTAGTGTTGTTCACACTTCCAAACGGGCAGAAAAATATTATTGCACCTGTTTGTCATGCAACAGTACCTCTTGCGCTTTTGACAATGATTTCACATGAGGCCTAATTCACATGATATGCCAAAAATACTTATATCCACTAGGCTAATAAATAATCACATTTTCCCTTCCGATTATTAAATGAACATTTATCATGTTATTTCAAGTGTTCCCTTTGCAGCACATGCAAAAGAGATTTGGAGTTGTTGAACGGTGTAACGGTTTTCATATAGTGAAGGAGAGTCGGACCAAACTGCAGCGTGTCGATTGCGATTCATGTTTATTTAAACAAACGTAAACACGACTAAACACTAACACTACAAACAATAAACAAAACGAAAACCGAAAACAGCCTATACTTGTGTCAACTAACATCAAACAAGGACATTAAGACACTCAGGACAATCACCCACGACAAACTCAAAGAATATGGCTGCCTAAATATGGTTCCCAATCAGAGACAACGATAAGCACCTGCCTCTGATTGAGAACCACTCCAGACAGCCATAGACCTTGCTAGACAACCCACTAAGCTACAATCCCAATACCACCACCAAAACCCCAAGACAAACACACCACAATTACAAAAACCCCATGCCACACCCTGGCCTGACCAAATACATAAAGATAAACACAAAATACTTTGACCAGGGTGTGACAGAACCCCCCCCTAAGGTGCGGACTCCCGAACGCACCTCAAAACAATAGGGAGGGTCCGGGTGGGCGTCTGTCCATGGTGGCGGCTCCGGCGCGGGACGTGGACCCCACTCCTTTAATGTCTTAGTCCCCTCTCCCTTCGTCCCTGGATAGTCCACCCTCGCCGCCGACCATGGCCTAGTAGTCCCCACCCAGAACCCCACTGGACTGAGGAGCAGATCGGGACTGAAGGACAGCTCGGGACCGAGGCAGCTCGGGACTGAGGGGAAGCACGGGAGTGAGAGAAAGCTCAGGAGTGAGAGAAAGCTCAGGAGTGAGAGGAAGCTCAGGAGTGAGAGGAAGCTCAGGAGTGAGAGGAAGCTCAGGAGTGAGAGGAAGCTCAGGAGTGAGAGGAAGCTCAGGAGTGAGAGGAAGCTCAGGAGTGAGAGGAAGCTCAGGAGTGAGAGGAAGCTCAGGCAGGTAGATAGATCTACCAGCTCCTGGCTGGCTGGTGGTTTCAGCAGATCCTGGCTGACTGGCAGATCCTGGCTGACTGGCAGATCCTGGCTGACTGGCAGATCTGGAAGAGTCTGGTTGACTGGCAGATCTGGAAGAGTCTGGTTGACTGGCAGATCTGGAAGAGTCTGGTTGACTGGCAGATCTGGAAGAGTCTGGCTGACTGGCAGATCTGGAAGAGTCTGGCTGACTGGCAGATCTGGAAGAGTCTGGTTGACTGGCAGATCTGGAAGAGTCTGGCTGACTGGCAGATCTGGAAGAGTCTGGCTGACTGGCAGATCTGGAAGAGTCTGGCTGACTGGCAGATCTGGAAGAGTCTGGCTGACTGGCAGATCTGGAAGAGTCTGGCTGACTGGCAGATCTGGAAGAGTCTGGCTGACTGGCAGATCTGGAAGAGTCTGGCTGACTGGCAGATCTGGAAGAGTCTGGCTGACTGGCAGATCTGGAAGAGTCTGGCTGACTGGCAGATCTGGAAGAGTCTGGCTGACTGGCAGATCTGGAAGAGTCTGGCTGACTGGCAGATCTGGCGGCGCTGGGCAGACTGGCGGCGCTGGGCAGACTGGCGGCGCTGGGCAGACTGGCGGCGCTGGGCAGACTGGCGATGCTGGGCAGACTGGCGGCGCTGGGCAGACTGGCGGCGCTGGGCAGACTGGCGGCGCTGGGCAGACTGGCGATGCTGGGCAGACTGGCGGCGCTGGGCAGACTGGCGGCGCTGGGCAGACTGGTGGCGCTGGGCAGACTGGCGGCGCTGGGCAGACTGACGACGCTGGGCAGACTGACG
This sequence comes from Oncorhynchus tshawytscha, assembly GCF_018296145.1. NCBI lineage: Eukaryota > Metazoa > Chordata > Actinopteri > Salmoniformes > Salmonidae > Oncorhynchus > Oncorhynchus tshawytscha. The sequence continues at coordinate 24,298,788 of NC_056458.1, forward strand.
ACGCTGGGCAGACTGGCGGTGCTGGGCAGACTGGCGATGCTGGGCAGACTGGCGATGCTGGGCAGACTGACGGCGCTGGGCAGACTGGCGACGCTGGGCAGACTGGGGGCACTGACGGCGCTGGGCAGACTGGCGGCACTAGCTGCTCCATATAGGCTGACAGCTCTGGCGGCTTCTTACAGACTGACCGCTCTGGCGGCTCCGTGCTGACTGGCAGCTCCTTGCAGACTGGCAGCTCCTTACAGACTGACAGCTCCGTGCAGACTGACAGCTCCGTGCAGACTGACAGCTCCTTGCAGACTGGCAGCTCCATGCAGACTGGCAACTCCATGCAGACTGGCAACTCCATGCAGACTGACTGCTCTTTGCAGACTGACATCTCTGGCTGCTTCATGCAGACTGACATCTCTGGCTGCTCCATGTAAACTGGCTGCTTCATGCAGACTGGCAGCTCGGGCTGCTTCATGTAGACTGACAGCTCTGGCTGCTCCATGCGGACTGACAGCTCTGGCTGCTCCATGTAGACTGACTGCTTCATGCAGACTGGCAGCTCGGGCTGCTTCATGTAGACTGACAGCTCTGGCTGCTCCATGCAGACTGACAGCTCTGACTGTTCCATGCAGACTGACGGCTCTGGCTGCTTCATGCAGACTGGCAGCTCTGGCTGCTCCATGTAGACTGGCTGCTTCATGCAGACTGGCAGCTCGGGCTGCTTCATGTAGACTGACAGCTCTGACTGCTCCATGCGGACTGACAGCTCTGGCTGCTCCATGTAGACTGGCTGCTTCATGCAGACTGGCAGCTCTGGCTGCTCCATGCAGACTGACAGCTCCATGCAGACTGACAGCTCTGGCTGCTCCATGCAGACTGACAGCTCTGGCTGCTCCTTACAGACTGGCAGCCCTGGCTGCGCTGAACAGGCGGGAGACTCCGGCAGCGTAGGAGAGGAGAAAGGTTCTGGCTGCGCTAAACAGGCGGGAGACTCCGGCAGCGCTGGAGATGAGGAAGGCTCTAACAGCGCTAGATAGGCGGGAGACTCCGGCAGCGCAGGAGAGGAGAAAGGCTCTGGCTGCGCTAAACAGGCGGGAGGCTCCGGCAGCGCTGTAGAGGAGGAAGGCTCTGGCTGCGCTGAACAGGCGAGGCACACTGAAGGCCTGGTGCGTGGTGCTGGAACTGGTGGTACTGGATCGAGGACACGCACAGGAAGCCTGGTGCGGGGAGCTGCTACCGGAGGGCTGGGGTGTGGAGGTGGTACTGGATAGACCGGACCGTGCAGGCGCACTGGAGCTCTTGAGCACCGAGCCTGCCCAACCTTACCTGGCTCGATGCCCACTCTAGCCCGGCCGATACGAGGAGCTGGAATATACCGAACCGGGCTGTGCACCCGCACTGGAGACACCGTGCGCTCCACAGCATAACACGGTGCCTGCCCGGTCTCTCCAGCCCCCGGTAAGCACAGGGAGTTTGCGCAGGTCTCCTACCTGGCATAGCCATACTCCCTGTGAGCCCCCAATAAATTTTGGGGCTGACTCTCGGGCTTCCATCCGCTCTGCCGTGCTAGCTCCTCATAATGCCGCCTCTCTGCTTTTGCTGCCTCCAGCTCGGCTTTGGGGCGACAATAATCTCCAGGCTCATTCCAGGGTCCTTTACCGTCCAGTACGTCCTCCCATGTCCATTTCTCCAGGTAGTGCAGCCTCTCCCACTGCAGCTGCTGCTCCTGCTGTTGCTGCCTCTGTTGCCTCTGTTCCTGCTGCTCCTTTGGGCGGCTACACTCCCCTGGTTTAGCCCAGGGTCCTCTCCCGTCGAAGATCTCCTCCCATGACCAGAAATCCTTGTTGAGCATCTCCTTTTTCGGCTGCTCCTGCCTGTTGACACGCCGCTTGGTCCGTTGGTGGTGGGTGATTCTGTAACGGTTTTCATATAGTGAAGGAGAGTCGGACCAAACTGCAGCGTGTCGATTGCGATTCATGTTTATTTAAACAAACGTAAACACGACTAAACACTAACACTACAAACAATAAACAAAACGAAAACCGAAAACAGCCTATACTTGTGTCAACTAACATCAAACAAGGACATTAAGACACTCAGGACAATCACCCACGACAAACTCAAAGAATATGGCTGCCTAAATATGGTTCCCAATCAGAGACAACGATAAGCACCTGCCTCTGATTGAGAACCACTCCAGACAGCCATAGACCTTGCTAGACAACCCACTAAGCTACAATCCCAATACCACCACCAAAACCCCAAGACAAACACACCACAATTACAAAAACCCCATGCCACACCCTGGCCTGACCAAATACATAAAGATAAACACAAAATACTTTGACCAGGGTGTGACAAACGGGAGTGACAAAATATATTACCATTGAATATGAATGAACTGAATGATGAGGATGAAGAAGAAGAGAGTGATTTAATTTAGAACAATAATTTAAGAATGTTACATCCTGACCATAGAAAACCTGTATTTTATATGGTAGAGTAGGTCAGGGCGTGATAGGGGTTTTTGTTCTAGTTTATATTTTCTATGTGGGTTTCTAGGTTTGATTTTCTATGTTGGTGATTTGTATGATTCCCAATTAGAGGCAGCTGGTTATCGTTGTCTCTAATTGGGGATCATACTTAAGTATCATTTTTTCCACCTGTGGGTGATGGGATAATGTTTATGTTCAGTTGCCTGTTAGCACAGCATTTGTCGTCACGGTTCGTTTGTTCTTTATAGTTTTGTATTTTGCTTAAGTTTCACTTTATTCATTAAAAGTATGTGGAACTCTACGTACCTTGGCCTTGGTCCGACCATCATTATTACGAACAACGTGACAAATAATTGCTCTTCCTCTGTTCTGTGCGTACTCTCAAGAAAGTACACTTTTTTTTGTTTCAGAAGAAGCTGTCCGTAGCTAGTTACTTACTAAAACTGTTGTAACACTGTAAGGTTTTTATTCTAAGAAAAACTAAAATGGTCTGTTATATTCTAAAATATTCTTAATGTACAGTGTATTCGGAAAGTATTCAGACCCTTTGACTTTTTCCACATGTTGTTACATTACAGAATTATTCTAAAATGTATTAAATCATTTCCTCATCAATCTACTAACAATAATCCACACTGACAAAGTGAACAGTTTTTAATTTTGTTTTGAAAATGTATTAAAATTTTAAAAAAGAAATACCTTATTTACATAAGTATTCAGATCCTTTGCTATGAGACTCGAAATTGAGCTCAGTTGCATCCTGTTCCCATTGATAATCCTTGAGATGTTTCTACAACTTGATTGGAGTCCACCTGTAGTAAATTCAATTGATTGGGCATGATTTGGAAAAGCACACACCAAACCATGAGGTCAAAGGAATTGTCCGCAGAGCTCTGAGACAGTTTCGTGTAGAGCTCCGAGACGTAATTGTGTCGAGGCACAGATCTGGGGAAGGGTACCAAAACATTTCTGCAGCATTGAAGGTCCCCAAGAGCACAGTGGCCTCCAGTATTCTTAAATGGAAGACGTTTGAAACCACCAAGACTCTTCCTAGAGCTGGCCACCAGCCAAACTGTGCAATCAGGGGAGAAGGGCCTTGGTCAGTGAGGTGACCAAGAACCCGATGGTCACTCAGAGAGCTCCAGAGTTCCTCTGTGGAGATGGGAGAACCTTCCAGAAGGACAACCATCTCTGCAACACCACCAATCAGGCCTTTATGGAAGAGTGGCCAGACGGAAGCCTCCACTCCTCAGTAAAAGGCACATGACAATTTGTTTGGAATTTGCCAAAAGGAACCTAAAGGACTCATAGACCAAGAGAATCAAGATTCTCTGGTCTGATGAAACCAAGATTGAACTCTTTATCCTGAATCCCAAGCGTCATATCTGGAGGAAACCTGGCACCATCCCTACAGTGAAGCATGGTGGTGGCAGCATCATGCTCCGGGGATGTTTTTCAATGGCAGGGACTGTCAGACTAGCCAGGATCGAGGGAAAGATGAATGGAGCAAAGTACAGAGAGATCCTTGATGAAAACCTGCTCCAGAGTGCTCAGAACCTCAGACTGGGGTGAAGGTTTACCTTCCAACAGGTCAATGACCTTAAGTACACAGCCAAGACAACGCAGGAGTGGCTTCGGGACTCTGAGTGTCCTTGAGGGATGAGCTCTTGATAAGATCTGCAGAGATACAGGTGTGCCAAGCTTGTAGCGTCATACCCAAGAAGACTCGTGGCTGTAATCGGAGTCAAAGGTGCATCAACAAAGTACTGAGTAAAGGGTCTGAATACTTATGTAAATCTGACATTTAAATGTTTTATTTTATTTAAATTAGCAAAAATGTCCAAAAACATGTTTTTGCATTATTATTATGGGGTATGGTATGTATATCTCAATGGTCATCCCCAAAGCCAACACCTCCTTTGGCCGCCATTCCTTCCAGTTCTCTGCTGCCAGTGACTGGAACGAATTGCAAAAATCTCTGAAGCTGGAGACTTACATTTCCCTCACTAACTTTAAACATCAGCTATCTGAGCAGCTAACCGATTGCTACAGCTGTATAGTCCATCTGTAAATAGCCCACTCAATATACCCACCTCATCCCCATATTGTTTTTATTTACTTTGCTGCTCTTTTGCACACCAGTATCACTACTTATACACCATCATCTGCTCATCTATCACTCCAGTGTTAATTTGTCATTGTAATCACTTTGCTACTATGGCCTATTTATTGCCTTGCCTCCATTTGCACACACTCCATTTGCACACACTGTATATAGACTTTATTTTTCCTTCTATTGTGTTATTGACTGTACAGTTGTTTATTCCAACTGTAACTTTGTGTTGTTGTTTCTGTCGCACTGCTTTGCTTTATCTTGGCCAGGTCGCAGTTGTAAATGAGAACTTGTTCTCAACAAGCTTACCTGGTTAAATAAAGGTGAAATAAAATAAATAAAATAAAAAAGATTGAGGTAAGAAAACTATTTAATTAATTTTAGAATAAGTCTTTAACTTACAAAATGTGGAAAAAGTCAAGGGGTCTGAATACTTTCAGAATGCACTGTACCTTAAATCTAGATAGATAGAACTTATACATTGTACATCGTGTTTTCAGTCATAACTATTATAGAACATGCGCTTTTAAACCCACCCCTCAGCTACTCTCAGTCCATCCCACCTACAGTTGGAGTGTGCCCTTGGCTATCCGTACATTTACTGTCTGTCTGGTTTGCTTAATATAAGGAATTTGAAATTATTTATACATTTACTTTTACTTTTGATACATAAGTATATTTTTGCAATGACATTTACTTTTGATACTTAAATATATTTAAAACCAAATACTTTTTGACTTTTACTCAAGTAGGATTTTATTGGTTGACTTTCACTTTTACTTGAGTCATTTTCTGTTAAGGTCTCTTTACTTTTACTCAAGTATGACAATTGGGTACTTTTTCCACCACTGCATAACTCCACCTTTCATATTCATAATTTCATTGACAAATATTTTTTGTTATTATTTTTTTAATCAATTAGTATATTTGAATGTAAACATTATTTGTTGTAATATTTCTTCTGTCTTTTGTGGAGGATCAAACTGGAATTGCAACCAGCTTTGTAAGGCTTGTTTTAGAAAGGGTGATATTTTTAAAATATACCATTTCAATTAACTGAAATTGAGAGGTTGTAATCTGGATAAAGGGAAAAGGGTAATTTTTGAAAAAGGGGTGTGCCATTCTACCTAAATTGGCTAGGTGCTAGAAACAAGGCAACCATGTCTTTCGGCGACATCTTGTTCGTGGTCTTGAGTACACCACAGGGAATGATGAGGGGGCAAATGATAGCTTCTAATGATTCGTTCTAGTAATTCTACATGAGATGGGACACTATCATTATTTTTGATTAAATGTGTTTTTGAATTATCTCGGTTGCACTATACCATGATTCGTGCTTACTACCCACCTTTATCAAACCCATGGGAATGAAGCAACAAATTATAGCTCTCAGCAGCTGATGGTCGTGATTCCTTGTGAACGTGCTGTACTGATTTAGATGTTTGTGTTAACAAAATACTGGATAACACTTGACTTAAGGCATTCTGTTACAGTAAAAAGCATTATGATGTGTTCCTAATGCATTATAAGCCTTGTCAAAAGTATCTATGAACTGCTTATATTGTTTTAGTATCCTCCTATAATGAGGCCTCTAATAAGAAAATGTCAAGTCTCTCCTGTGAACTTTGGTTTCCCTCAGCAATGCGAAGCTCAGAGCCGACAAGAAGAATACATGTTTTCAGCTCAGATCAAAAATACAATTTCAAGGAGCCCAGGGTCCTAAAAAACAAGAGAGGCATTGATGTATTGGCGGGCTGTATCACCGCCTGGTATGGCAACTGCACCGCCCTCAACCGTAAGGCTCTCCAGAGGGTAGTGAGGTCTGCACAACGCATCACCGGGGGCAAACTACCTGCCCTCCAGGACACCTACACCACCCGATGCTACAGGAAGGCCATAAAGATCATCAAGGACATCAACCACCCGAGCCACTGCCTGTTCACCCCGCTGTCATCCAGAAGGCGAGGTCAGTACAGGTGCATCAAAGCTGGGACCGAGAGACTGAAAAACAGCTTCTATCTCAAGGCCATCAGACTGTTAAACAGCCACCACTAACATTGAGTGGCTACTGCCAACACACTGTCATTGACACTGACTCTACTCCAGCCACTTTAATCATGGGAATTGATGGGAAATTATGTAAATATATCACTAGCCACTTTAAACAATGCTACCTTATATAATGTTACTTACCCTACATTGTTCATCTCATATGCATACGTTGATACTGTACTCTATATCATCGACTGCATCCTTATGTAATACATGTATCACTAGCCACTTTAACTATGCCACTTGGTTTACATACTTATCTCATATGTATATACTGTACTCGATATCATCTACTGTATCTTGCCTATGCTGCTCTGTACCATCACTCATTCATATATCCTTATGTACATATTCTTTATCCCCTTACACTGTGTATAAGACAGTAGTTTTTTTTTGGGAATTGTTAGTTAGATTACTTGCTCGTTATTACTGCATTGTCGGAACTAGAAGCACAAGCATTTCGCTACACTCGCATTAACATCTGCTAACCATGTGTATGTGACAAATAAAATTTGATTTGATTTGATTTGATTTGTACGCCAAGCACAGTGCACCTCACAAGTGAACAACAGAGGAGCTAAGTAAGAGCATGTGTGTGTGTTCACGCACCTGTGTGTGTGTGTTCAAATTAGGCATGGGACCTATAAACACAAAGTCAGCTCGCATGTGGAACAAATTGTCTGAAGAAACTGTTAGAAACAAGATGTCTCTTGGCTTACTTCACAACTTGGAAAAGAGACCGTGCTTTCTTCTCAGATGAACACTGTAACACAGAACAATAGTATGTTAGTGTGCCAGGGTTTATATTTAGCTACCCCTGTAGTGATGAGAGGAATCAATGCAAATGCAGTCCAAAACAGAGAACGACAGTACTGTTGTATATCGTTTCTATTACTAAAGCACCATGAGGCAACGTACAGCGTATTCATGATCCCGCGGCTCCAGTGATCTTTACTCTTGGCTCTGCATGCTCTCTGATGTGTTTGTTATCTCTTATTGCACAAAAACAAAGGTGAAGTGATAGAGATCGTTCACAGCCTTTTGTACTGGAATATATAATATATATAATACTATACGCCATTTAGCAGACGCTTTTGTCCAAAGTGACTTAGTCATGCGTGCATACATTTTACATTCAGTGCATTTGCATAGATTTTACATTCAGTGCATTTGCATACATTTGACATTTTTACAATATCCCTTCGCTGTGAGTGTTGTCATAGCAATGTCTGTATTGTTTCATGGTGATAATGTTGTACAGATTCCAAATATAGAGTGATAGGTCACCCAATCACAGAAAGCTAGTCTAGAGCTAGACAACTGTTTGACCATGTTTAAAACTGCTGTAGTAGCCAGTTTCCCCAACTTTGGAAGAAAACGTTCTGGAATGGAATCTAGCGGTCTACTCCAGGTACATTTCAAACAACAACAACACATGTCTCTTTCTGACCAAAATGATTTAGGGATTCAATACGATCATGCTTTGTCGACAATACACCATATAAAGGTATTTTCCAAATGAGTCAACATATGCAGCGTTTACTGTGAATACAGTCTCTGTGAACGCGGGGACATTGACTTTAAAAGCTGAATTGCCCACAAAGCATGACTGGATTGAATTCTGGCCTTAGTCATTCCATTCAACAGTACATGTGGTAGAGGACACTAAGTAAATGAATATTCATTATATGTCGTCCAGTGCTTTGGCAGCCTAGGTGACAGACAGATCGCGTCTGACACATAAGTCACTGAACACTAAACAGGGGAGAGATCCTAGCTGTCCCTATAAGAAATGCATAAAGCTGTACCTATAAGAAATGCATAAAGCTGTACCTGTAAGAAATGCATAAAGCTGTACCTGTAAGAAATGCATAAAGCTGTACCTGTAAGAAATGCATAAAGCTGTACCTATAAGAAATGCATAAAGCTGTACCTGTAAGAAATGCATAAAGCTGTACCTGTAAGAAATGCATAAAGCTGTACCTGTAAGAAATGCATAAAGCTGTACCTGTAAGAAATGCATAAAGCTGTACCTGTAAGAAATGCATAAAGCTGTACCTGTAAGAAATGCATAAAGCTGTACCTGTAAGAAATGCATAAATCCTTTACATGGTTTACATGAATCCTTTACATCCTTTAAATCCTTTACATGAAATATAATCTGGGTATCCTTATATGGACACTGTATTTGCTAAATGAATAAAAGTTGTCAATTCCATTGGAGACCCGAAGATCCCTTTTGGAACCTTTTCTTCTAAGAGTGTAGAGGCTTTTAAAGTTGAGTTTGCACAGCAGACCATCTGACAAAATGCTGTTTTCAGTCAAGATTTTCACCGTTTTGAAGATTCAACGTTTGACATTCAATGTTCAATCATAGTCAACCTGAAATGTTTAGCAGGCTGTGTAGAATGATCTCTCTCTCATGACCTTAATAATTAACTACCCAGTAACACAGTCTTGGAGACTTTTCTGACATGTAGGTTTCAGAGCCAGCTCTACACGACCCATTGAAATATGGGTGAGCATTTCTCAAATGAACGTAGCCAGGGGCAAGGAAAATAGTCCAATTGAGCTAGGAAAAGAGTCCACTTCTTGGGAAACAAATGCATCGTATGATGGAGAAGCCAAGAGTTCTAGTGTATAGTATCTCTTTGGACTGCAGAACAGCTGGAGACTATTAGGAGATCAAATGTTGGATTGCCAAGAGTGGAGGGGGGGAGAAGGAAAAGAGGCCACAGAGGTTGGTTTCTGACAGGACCACAGGAAAAGACAGCTCTCCGAAAGAGAGCCATCTACAACGTGTCAAACCCTCCTCTCCCCTCCGCCCTTTGCCAGAAGTTTACGGCAACACGATTTCCCTTGTATTGACAAAGAATAACAATTGAATGATGATTCTTTGTATTGTTCTGATGCTATTGAGGCTGTATTGTGTGGTCTACCTCTCAATCTAACCCTCTATTGTCAAACAATGATCAATAAACACACAATAGTTGTACTGTGAGAGAGTGGATATGGTGAGCAATGTGACAAGCTGGCTCTCTGTCAGTGAGCAAAAGTGGAAATCTCCAATAGCTAGTTACACAGGTTAGGAGTGCCATTATTGCAGATGGGCAATATCAAACAATTTTTTTTATTGGGCTCACAACTTTGTCTTTAAACTCCCTAAAGTACACAATCCTAAAACAAAGCCATACAGTCATTGGACAGAGCATGTTCTCTTTCCTAATAGGGAAATGTTCTCCAGCGATGAATTTGTACTTTTATTGTATAAATACTGTAAAGTAGCCTACACACAACCTTTCAGCAAAATAGTGTTTTTTAGACACAACTGCAAACTTCAAGGAGTAGGACATTCAAGGATGGGCTCCTGAATGGTGCAGCGGTCTAAGGCACTGCATCTCAGTGCAAGAGGTGTCACTACAGTCCCTGGTTTGAATCTAGGCTGAATCACATCCGGCTGTGATTGGGAGTCCCATAGGGTGACGCACAATTGGCCCAGTGTCGTCTGGGTTTGGCCGGGGTAGGCCGTCATTGTAAATAACAATTCGTTTTTAATTGACTTGCCAAGTTAAATAAAAAAGGAGTTGTTCTGATGGGAATCTGTGATGTCATCGGCCTCCCTCCTTGCTTGATGAACAATTTGAGGAGCAATAGAGAACAAAAGAGGCAAGCCCCCTCCACATACTTGTACTATATGACTAACCTGGACCCCCCATCGAGATGTCTTTTGTCAAGTAAACCAGGTGTTAATGAGGTGAAAAGTGTGTAAAAATGATGTCTAATTGGTTGTCAAGGGTTTCCTGCTCTCTTCTCAACAAGCGGACCTAGAATATTTAATTTGTTGGAGCAGATACACAATCAGCCTTGAGCTGTCTTTACACGGAACCTAAACCGGCAGCTCACGTGCATAAATGTATTTTGTCCCCCTACACCAAACGCGATCACGACACGCAGGTTAAAATATCAAAACAAATTCTGAACCAATTATATTAATTTGGGGACAGGTCGAAAAGCTAGTTATTTTACCTGAAATGCACAAGGTCCTCTACTCCGCCAATTAATCTTTCATGCAGGACTTGCAGCACAATCTGTGTGACTTCTATTTTACAGGCTGACCATACCGCTCACATTGCAAAATAAATGTAGAAATCTATGTTATTCAATTATTGCACCCACACTGCTCGTGTGCACCAACGAGCATGTGCGTTGCCAAGGGCTAAAATAGAAATCAGTTCTATTTCTGACGCAGATCGCGTTGCAAGTCCTGCCTCTCCCATCTCCTCATTGGTTTATAGAAGCAGGTACCCACATGCCATCTCCTCATTGGTTATACCCACGTGGGTGACTGAAAGACAGTGGCGGTAATGCATCTCATTTATAAAAGTTGCCAATCGCAATATAAAGTCAAGAGAAGAAAAAGCCTGGAAGGAAGAGAGATGACTAGAAACAATTTGGTCGACCGTTTTATGTGTGGATTAATTGGCGGAGTAGAGGACCTTGTGCATTTCAGGTAAAATAACAACTCAATGTTTATATCCCAGGACAAATTAGCTAGCAAGTGCAAGCTAACTAGCTAAATTGCCATAAATGTTTAATGCTTTTCGACCTGTCCCCAAATTAATAAAATTGGTTCAGAGTTTGTTTTGATATTTTAACCTGCCTGTGGTGACTGCGTTTGGTGTGGGGGGACAAAATCAATTTATGCACGATGGCGCAGGATGCGCATGCGCGCAGCCGGTTTGGGATCTGTGTTAGCCCTTGGCAACGCAAACGCTAGTTGGCGCCGCGAGCAGTGTGGGTGCAATTAATTCAATAATATTGATTTCAAAATGTATTTTGCAAAGCTGGCGGTATAGTCAGCCTGTTACAGGATCAGTTGAACCTGGATGTAAATCGATTACATTTTATATATTTTGAAGTATTATGATGCATGCTATTCGAATATATATAACATCATGTGTACCATTTGCAAGTCTGGATAATGACACAGCAAGAAAATGTGAGAAAGCAAAAAAGAGAGATAATCGTGCCCTGCTATCAAAGGAATTCTAACCTTTTCAAGAGCAGGCTACAGTATTTGCGCTCCTCTCAGTTAACGTCCTTGGAAAACCCCTATCTGTATTGATTGTGTGGCCGTATAAACTACACCGCTCGAATGTCACGATGATTACGATGGAGCGAAATGAGGAGATTGATTGAATATATGATAGCTAGAAAGGGAGGTGACAGGTTGCCAAGGTGAATGTAGACTACGTTATTCTAGCCCTCATTACCAAATAGCGCTCGTAATTGCCGCTCGTCGTTCATGAAAGGCGATACCAAGGAACCAGAGGATGTTCGCGTGGAACGGAGGCGTAGCATCACTCACTGAATGGCTGCATGCTGTGGGGATGGAGGGAGAGGAAGTAATTTGCGCTCAAGGCAACAGATCAAAAACTTTATGATATCTGTATTTACTTTATTGATAAATACATCCGAAACACCTTAGTTCACCTGTTTCTCTTGCTGTCATAAACTGTGAGCTCCATTTCACGCCATTTCAAATGGAACGGAGCGAGTACTGTCTCTGAGTTCAGTTCATCAGGATAACCTATCAGGACGCAAGGAGACGCACTGGCAACAAAGGTAAACAACGAGTTGCATTCACATTTTCATGATCAGATGTTATGGAAATGGAAGCTGTATCTCACAACCTGACATTCATCAGGTGCGCATGCGAAATAAGTATTGTTTCAGGGGCGTCATGCACCCATTATTTTAGAGGGGGCTTGAAGTAGGCTACATGAAGATGGTGTGTGTGGGGGGCACATAAGACGAAGAATTTAGCATTTTTCAAACACATGAAACACATTTTTCCTCCCATCTAGAGCCACAATCATTCTATGTAAAAGCTATGTCTATTTTTCAACAGGTTATCTTAGCTAAAATGGTAGGACAAGCTACTCTATCTGGATTGATAGCCTGAAATGGCTTGATAACAATTATGGGGTTGGGAGATTGGGAACCTACACTATATTTACAACCCTTCAAATGAGTGGATTTGGCTATTTCAGTCACACCCATTGCTAACAGGTTTGGGAAGGTTGTATGCAAAATAAGCATAGGACAACCCCATATGGTTCTCAGAATGTTATGTGCTAGCTGAAGTGCAATTCGTGATTTTTGAGGTCGGTTCAGTTTCTGTTCAATATATATATTTTTTTATATCACGGATTCCGTTTATTAAAAAATAAATTAAGTGCACTATGCATTATGTTGTTTGAATGCTGTAAAAACACAGAATAAAACAAATGTCCCGTGATGGTAGTGACTGCCCATTACTGCTTATCACTTAACCATCATTTATTCACATTATTTTACTTTTATAAAATATTTAAGTCGTTGTGTATATTACATTTGTTTTATTTGATGACTTTATAATTTCATTCCAAGTCATCATCTCATCTCTATAGAGCTGCTGTCAATGCTGTCTGACAAAATCACAATTTTAATAGTTCTTTAAAGTAAATAAGGCATACTTTTATGACTGCTGAATACCAACTATCAATCACTTAGATCATGTATTTCCATGTGAGGCATCTCACGAAGCAACAGCTCCTTTCTATATCACCTCATGATCAAGCATTCTTCTCTATTCAGTAGAAGGCATAAAAGAAACACAGACCGGACAAGTACATGCGCAATGGATTATGGTCGTTGTAGTTAATTACCACGTTTTATGCACTAAACTATCTAGAATTGGCCTGTTGGAAACTAAAACACCCTCTACTACATTGCACAGTTCAGGCTGGATCTGCTTTATCTCTAGAAAAACTGTGCGATCTGCGCATCGAGCTCACAGAAAAAAACGAAACGAAATGGAATTCAAATAATTGAACCGACATTGGTTAATTAGTTGTTTAAAAAAACAAAAATAACCAACATTTTGGTTAATCGCTCCGCACTAGCTATCTGTGAAGGATTAGCAGGATTGGGTCCCATTTAGCACCCATATAAAGGGCCCTGTTTTCCCAAAGAGATCTATGTACTGTTCTGATCCATCCTCTCTGATGTGTGAAACTGATACTCACCCTTTGAGGTCACCATCATAATGATGTTTGAACAGCTGAGATAATTTACTAGACAGGCCGGTGTCCATGTTTCTGATATTGCAGCGTCGTGTTTTGAAAATATTGCCTATTTCATAATTGATAATGATGGTCCCCTCTACCCTCTCTCCTCTCCCTGTTTGTTGAGCAGCGTAACGTCAGTAGTACTCCATAAAGGTGCTAAAATCCATCGCCTGGGGTTCAGCGCACCAGAGGGGGGACTCGGAACGCCTCGGAACCTCGCGGAGCCCAGCGTGAGTGTGTGGAACCCCTGGGTCTGGCCCTGTGTCCTGGAGGAGGCAGCTGTGGGACAGACTGACACGTCACGTGGCGCTGCTCTGCCTGACCCCCTATCCAGGCCTCACCCCTCAGAGGGCCCCCTAAGTGGTGATTTTTCAGGATACCTGGACGGTGGATGTGATTTAGACTATGAGTTTTGCAGTGAGACTGGAGTGAGAATGTAGAAGATCACCTTGTTTTACCTCTGAAGAACAACAGAACATCTGATTTGAAGTGACCTGCAGGCTGGAAAACAACTGATAATACCTGGCCTTTGGACTAGAGAAGAGCCTCTGAGACAGTGCTGTTGTTGTTGTGTGTGTGTGTGTGTGTGTGTGTGTGTGTGTGTGTGTGTGTGTGTGTGTGTGTGTGTGTGTGTGTGTGTGTGTGTGTGTGTGTGTGTGTGTGTGTGTGTAAGCACACTAGACACCCAGTCCTCTTAACAGAATCAGGGCTGTTCTGTCACACTGATATAAGAGGATTACAACTCAACAGAAGACTACACATTCAACCAAACTCCTCTGGAGACTGGAGCCCTATCTTTCTCTTGAATGTTTTCCCTTGTCTCCTCAGTGGCAGCCAGTGCTATTTGATTTAACGTATCTTCCCAAGTCTAGTTGGCTCCTCATTTCACGCACCTCGGTAGTTCCAAGTCAACTAGTTCCTCATCACCATGGTGATGTCCCAGGGCACGTACACCTTCCTGGCCTGTTTCGCTGGGTTCTGGTTGGTGTGGGCTCTCATCGTCATGCTGTGCTGCTTCTGTAGCTTTGTCCAGCGTCGTCTGAAGAGGAGGAGGGAGGAGAGGCTGAGGGAGCAGTGTCTAAGGGCCCTGGAGATGGAGTCACTGGAGTGCCTGGGCACTGCGAGGTTGGCTGGGTACCCTCCATCCAGAGAGCCCCTCCAGTTCTGCCCCCCGCTGACCCTCTCCCCAACGCTGCACATTCCCAGATCCCTCCCCCAGGGCAGCTGGGCCTCCCCACAAGGTAAGGTACTCATTCTGTAACACTACTTTTTTACTAGAATGTTCTATCACACGCACGCACGCAAACTCGCACACACACACACACACACACACACACTGGCCCGCTGCACAGGAACAGGAACAGGTGTGGAGGGTAGGATTGACTGAAGCTCAATTAGGGGGGTTGCGATTAGAGGTCGACCGATTAATCGGAATGGCCGATTAATTAGGTCTGAATTCAAGTTTTCATAACAATCGGAAATTGGTATTTTTGGGCGCCGATTTGCCGATTATTTGTATTTTTTTTATTTGTATTTTTTATACCTTTATTTAACTAGGCAAGTCAGTTAAGAACACATTCTTATTTTCAATGATGGCCTAGGAACGGTGGGTTAACTGCCTTGTTCAGGGGCAGAACGACAGATTTCCACCTTGTCAGCTCGGGGGATCCAATCTTGCAACCACAAGGAGACTGCCTGTTACGCGCATGACTGCCCGCATGACTGCCTGAGACTGCCTGTTACGCGCGTAAAGTCTCCACAAGGAGACTGCCTGTTACGCGCATGCAGTAAGCCAAGGTAAGTTGCTAGCTAGCATTAAACTTATCTTATAAAAAACAATCAATCATAATCACTAGTTAACTACACATGGTTGATGATATTACTAGATATTATCTAGCGTGTCCTGCGTTGCATATAATCTGACTGAGCATACAAGCATACAAGTATCTAAGTATCTGACTGAGCGGGGGTAGGCAGAAGCAGGCGTGTAAACATTAATTCAAACAGCACTTTCGTGCGTTTTGCCAGTAGCTCTTCATTGTGTGTCAAGCATTGCACTGTTTATGACTTCAAGCCTATCAACTCCCGAGATGAGGCTGGTGTAACAGAAGTGAAATGGTTAGCTAGTTAGCGCGCGCTAATAGCGTTTCAAACGTCACTCGCTCTGAGCCTTGAGGTGGTTGTTTCCCTTGCTCTGCATGGGTAACGCTGCTTCGATGGTGGCTGTTGTCGTTGTGTTGCTGGTTCGAGCCCAGAGAGGGACGATAGCTATACTGTTACACTGACAATACTAAAGTGCCTATAAGAACATCCAATAGTCAAAGGTTAATGAAATACAAATGGTATAGAGGGAAATAGTCCTATAATTCCTATAATAACTACAACCTAAAACTTCTTACCTGAGAATATTGAAGACTCATGTTAAAAGTAACCACCAGCTTTCATATGTTCTGAGCAAGGAACTTAAACGTTAGCTTTCTTACATGGCACATATTGCACTTTTACTTTCTTCTCCAACACTTTGTTTTTGCATTATTTAAACCAAATTGAACATGTTTCATTATTTACTTGAGGCTAAATTGATTTTATTGATGTATTATATTAAGTTAAAATAAGTGTTCATTCAGTATTGTTGTAATTGTCCTTATTACAAATAAAAAAAAATAAAAAAATTGGCCAATTAATCGGTAGCGGCTTTTTTGGTCCTCCAATAATCGGTATCGGTATCGTTGTTGAAAAATCATAATCGGTCGACCTCTAGTTGAGATGGGAGCAGAAGACACATTTTTGTTGTTCACTGTAACTAATGGACAAAGTATATTGTATTGCATTGTATTGTAGAGAAGTCAGCCAGAGTTGATGTGGGCCATCATTCAAACAAAGAGATACCTCCCTGGCCACCAGTGCATATCCAAACTATGATAGCATATAATGACAATAAATTCCAAAAACTATGTTGGTACTCTTTTGTCCATTATTTCATAGTTAATATAATTATATTCTTAGCTCAAAATATTACCATTCAATAGTAGTAGTCATTCATAAAGGGCAACATGCAGGGTTCAATATGGAACCATTTTAGTTCAGTCAAGAAGAACCTCTAGGGTTCTGATCAAAGATAAAAGGATTCAATATAGAACTTTTAGGGGTTCCATATATGAAGCAAGCAATAGAAGCCTTTTTGGTTCTATAAGGAACCTTTTTCTCTAAGAGTGTATGCAACTCTTGACAGCTTTCACATATTGTCCCTTTCCAGTTCAATATGAACACAACATAAATATACAAAGAGCATAACCCAGAAGACACCTGCAGTTTTCTGTACATTACAAGCTACAGCAGTGACAGCAGGGACTCTAAAGGCATTTTGCTGTAGGCTTTCATCATAGCTTTCTGCGTTCCTTTGTGGGTGACATGGTGACAGTTAGCGCTGTAGAGTAGGCAGTGCGTGGGCAGAGCGGTGACAGAGTTAGCAGCACAGCAGCCAGCGCAATGACAGACTGCTAGCAGCTCGACATTTAGTAGGCGCCAACAGCATAGCAGTCAGTCAGTGGAGTGAAAGGTAAGCTAGCCATTGAAAAAGACAGAGAGCGAGCAAGCACAAAAGCCAGATAGAGGAACTCAGTACCAGGGCAGCAGGACAGGGTGGTTAAGGCGAACACCTTAAAGTAGGAGGAATCTGCTCATTGGGAAGACAGCCGCTTATAAAGGGAAAGGAAATTTGGATTTTTATTTATAAAGGCAAGTAAGTTGTTATTTACAATGACGGCCTACCCCGGTCAAACCCAGACGACGCTGGGCCAATTGTGTGCCGCCCTATGGGACTCCCAATCACAGCTGGTTGTGATACAGCCTGGAATCAAACCAGGGTCTCTAGTGATGTCTCTAGTGATGCCTCTAGCACTGAGATGCAGTGCCTTAGACCACTCCGCCACTCGGGATCCCCTCCCCCAAATGACATAGCGCCAAGAAATAAAATGGCCACAAAATGATTGATATTCAAGGCACAGCTTGTGTTCAGAAATGTAATTGAACAAGCTTCATTTACATTTTTAATTGCAATTTTCTCATGCTGAGATCCATCGGCCTGCAGCATTGGAGAGGGCATGTTCCAATAATACCTCCCACCCTGCAGCTGCTGCTGTGCTTACGTCATGTCCTTGGCGACAGTGGTGGGCCCCGGGGCCCCAGGGCCACTGAGGCTGAGATTAGCAATCATATCCCTAGGGGAGGTGGCTCCGCTCTGGGCTGTCCCTGAGCGGTGTCCCCCCTTTCACCACCCTCCACAGCCCTGCCACCCCTCTGCTCTTGTTGGCCCTCTCTTTGTCCAGAGGCATTGCTGACACGGGAAACAAACATGACCACCAGTTTCATGAAACATTCCTCTCATCTCCCAGTGGAAATAGCTCCAGTGCTCTGGGCCTCTGTTGTTACTGTATCGAAGCTTGCTTAGTGTTTATTTATACATATAGAGGCTGGGACTATTATTACAAAGGAGGCCAGAGTAGGGCGTTATGAACATGTGGTGGAAAAGGGATCATAACAACATTGGTGTAATTGGTTGTGGAGATGTAGACATACGCAGACAGCAGATCTAAACATTACTGCCACCATGATGACACTTCCAACACATGCTGTGGAGGATTTCCATATCAGACGTTCTATATCCTCAACATCAATTGGTTGTTGTGTTTTTAGTGAGCAGCAACATTTCTTCCAGTGGAAAAACACTCTGAAGTGCAAAGTGGTATCGCTCACTGCCTGGAATAAATAGTAGGATAGGCAGACTGTGGGTGTGCTTTGAAAGAAATGGAGGCTGGGAAATGGAGTTTATGATTAACCATGTTATCCATGTTATGACCATGTCTAAGCGCACACAAGTACCTCTCCCTTTACCAGGCTGGGTTTCCACACATTACTAGAGAAATGATAACACTAGAGGAAGTACCAGGTGTGGTCAGAGGCTCTGAGACAATCATGTCTCAGAGCTCTAAATCAAATCAAAACACATTTTATTTGTCTCATACACGTGTTTGGCAGATGGTATTGCGGGTGTAGCGAAATGCTTGTCTACGGACAATTCCTTCAACCTCACGGCTTGGTTTTTGCTCTAACATGCACTGTCAATTGTGGGACCTTATATAGACAGATGTGTGCCTTTCCATATCATGTCCAATCAATTGAATTTACCACAGGTGGACTCCAATCAAGTTGTAGAGACAGCTCAAGGATGATCAATGGAAACAGGATGCACCTGAGCAAAATTTAGAGTCTGAAAGCAAAGGGTCTGAATACTTATGTAAATAAGGAATTTCTGTTTTTTATTTGTAATACATTTGCCAACATTTCTAAAAACCTGTTCTCACTTTGTCATTATGCGGTATTGTGTGTAGATTGATGAGGAACATGTTTTATTTCATCAATTTTAGAATAAGGCCGTAACATAACAAAATGTGGGAAAAAATCTACCCGCTCTCTTCTAATCTCCTCTACTCCCACCTTTTCTGTTCCTCTGGGTTTTCTCTCTGTGAGCTGTAAAGGGATTGAAGACAGATGATTGTGCTTTAATACATCAGTAAATTAGCCTCCCACTTGTGGCTTGAGTGTTCCTGTCAGACAAATATCCCATTAATCTCTCTTCACACTGTGTGTGTGTGTGTGTGTGTGTGTGTGTGTGTGTGTGTGTGTGTGTGTGTGTGTGTGTGTGTGTGCGCATGCACGCTTGTGTGTGAAGCCATTTAGCACAATAAAAAAACTGTCAGAATTGAGTCATCAAAGAAGCCTTTACTGTAGGCCACTGTAGTAATCAATGGAATGCTCACCGCTCAACCTATGTTGATTCACAGTTTAAAGGCAAAGCTGTAAGTGTAGGACTTGGCAGTGGTATCAGTAACTCCAGATGTAAAGTCAGTCATTTGAGCTGACTGAGGCGTCGAAGGAGTTACATTAACATTATGTAATAGCCGGTCAGTTTACCAATGATGATCTCCCACACAACCCTGTCCACAGGAACCCTTACTGTGTCGATGGGAAAGGGGGAACTAATATACAAGTGTCTGTTTCTCCCCAGAGACGGACGTGTTTGGGAAGCCCCCCTGCTACGAGGAGGCTGTTCTGATGGAGGACCCCCCTCCCCCCTACTGTGAAGTGCTGGCTGACAGCCGGGGGGGCACCTACACCAAGCTCACCCCCCAGGGCTCCAGGCTGCAGCAGCAGGAGCCTGAGACCTCCAAGACTCCCCCTGTCACAGTGTTCTCTGAGCGGGGCTACTCCTCCTTGATCCGCCTGCCCACCGCCCGACGCTGGGACTCCCTGGGTCACCTGCTCTCCACAATGGACCTCAACCACAACACCCTCCCCACGGAGCCCCTCTCTCTGCAGGCCCAGGCCACCGTCACCATGCCCCGCGAGGGCCGGACTCACACACACCCAGAGCTAGGGCTGAGAAGTATCCATGGGCTCCAGGGGCTCAGGGGGCTAGAGCAGAGTTGTGGCTTGCCCACAGCCTTCCCTCTGCTGGGTCGCAGCACAGCCGTGTAGGCCTGACTAACCCTCCTGGAGGTGGGGGTCAGACTGGAGCTAAGGACACTTGGTTGAGGTGGAGAGGCGTTGGGTTGGGTTTGAGGAGTTGCATCTGGGTTGTAGAGTTGGACTGATGAAGGGGATAGAGGAGGAGAAATGTCCTTCAGACTCCCAGCAGCCAGAGGTGTTGACAGAGTGAGATGGGACACCCTTTCTAAAGATGGTCTCTCTTCCCAGCCTTCCTCTCATCCTCCCTCCATTATCTGTCTCTCTCTCTCCCTCCATTTCTTTCTATTCTCTATATCTCTGTAGTTGTGTTGATCTCTCTATTCTCTGCAGCGTCGCAGCCTGATGCAGAGCAGCTATTATATGAGTCTGCTGTTGCCATAGCTCCCTGGAACTGTCTGTTGCCCATGACACCTTGGGCCCCTAGCGACCTCTCCTCCTCGCCAAATTTCTAAAGACATTTTCATAGCCTTTCTTTGTATGACTGCAGGTTGAAAGAGGGGGAACTCTTTAATGACCTGCAGTAGCTCTGTGTTGCTGTTTCTCTTGATGTATAGTATGTACAGTGAAGGACCAAGAAAGACATGTTGGGGCATTCAGCCCAAGTAACTATCGCCCTGCTCGGAGCATTGCAATGTGCAATGGAAACTCTGTTTTGTATTGAAAAAGCTCTTCTTCAGCATTACTGTCATATCTTCAAGATGTTCTGAAGTGGACTATGAATATCAATTTGATAACCCCCAGCTGGGGATTGTTGCTCCTCAGTGTACAGCAACTGCGTGTGTATGTGTGTGCCTGCGTGTGTCTGTCTGTGTGTGTGTGTATGTGGTTGCTATCTGTCCACGAGAGAAGTGTTTTATCAATATTGTGATTGTAAATCTATTTCTTTCTTTCTCTCCCTCCGTCATTATCCCTCTGTCTTACTCTCAAGCTACTCATCAGGCTAGATGTCACTGGGAGACGCTCTCCTTCGCATTGCCATGGGGGTGCTACAGTACATATAGCAGACACCATCACAGAAAATGTCATCTGTCATGGTAGAAACACAAAGCTATCACCATGCACCAAGCAATTGCAGAGATGGGATTTCTGTTCCTTTTCCTGATTAAAAAAAAAAGTTTATTCAGCTATGAAATGCTTTTGCAGGGGGAATGGAATCTATCCAATCCTGACCTCCCTTACTACCCTGTTAAGCCTATTAGGAACAGTGTTACCACCAAGGTCCACCTCTTTGTTATTAGCTGTTATGTAACCCAATTCAATCACATTACATAATCCACTGAAATTAATGGAGTATTTGATGGCCTGGGCTTACTTGGCAGTACCCTTGAGATGCTCGGACAAATTAGGAAGCTTGTCAGTGCAAAGCTGAAGTGCTGCCCTCAAGGAGCTTATATAAATGTAGAGATAGGGAACATACAGTACCCAACGCCAGGAGAGAGAGAGATGAGAGGGAGAGGGAGAGAATGAGAGAACTACTTGAGGCCATGAGATAATGTTATCATTGAGAGGTAAAAAGTATTTCAGTTTGAATCTATACAGACAATGTCACAGTTTGTCCTGGGTTCTATTGATATATTACGGTAGTTTGTTGTTCTGTGTAACATAGCATTGAGACCATTACGTTTATTTTGGATGCTGTAACGGCTCTCGTCGAAAGGAGTGGACCAAAGCACAGCGTGCAAAGTGTTCATGATTATTTTATTTCAAAAAACACACAAACAAAATAACAAACGTGAAAACGAAAGCGCACAGTTCTGTCAGGCAGAAACACTAAACAGAAAACAAGATCCCACAAAACCCAAAAGGAAAATGACAATTTATATGTGATCCCCAATCAGAGACAACGATAGACAGCTGCCTCTGATTGGGAACACACACACACACACACACACACACACACACACACACACACACACACACACACACACACACACGGCCAAAAACAAAGAAATAGAAAACATAGACTTTCCCACCCGAGTCACACCCTGACCTAACCAAACATAGAAAATAATAAGGAACTCTAAGGTCAGGGCGTGACAGATGCTGATATTTACAGCAGGTATTTCCAAACTGGGGCAATGCTGTCGGGGGTACGCCAAATAGAAATGTGTTTCACATTTTATTTAAATACATTATATAAATATAATTTTCTTCACATTTTCAAACAGTCCATTTATATTTTCCAGCTTAGCTATATATTTGGGTGAGGTTTTTTTAATCGCCTGAGTAGCCTCGTTACACTGTCAATTTTTTTTTTAACCATCGTTAAATGAAATAACAACACAATGTCAAATACAGGTAGCCTAGTCAAATAATTAACATCCAATCACATTAACCGTTACTCTATCGTGGGTATTCCACTAACGGTCCGTATGTAGCCAAACGTAGCTGCTGCTCATTCCGTTTGCTCGAAAATTGATAAATGGTTAAAAAAAAGTAAGGCCCGCGTCCATAGAGACACATACCAGCTCTACTGGTAGTACTGCTACTACCAGCAGTACTACACCTGCACCTGTCGATGACAAGTTGTTCTGCTTCCACGAGCACATCCAATGCTAGTATCAGTCATTCTACATTTGTTGTTAGCCCAGCTAGCATGACAGTTGTGAATCTGATGCAGCCGAAGAGATACTGCCCACTTACCTAGGAAAGCACTGAAAAACAGACAGGGACGTTGGACCATCAAAGAGGCACAAATAAGATGAGAACTACATTGATTTGAGGTTCACTTATATTGGGAGTAGCCACAGTGTGTTATATGTGCAAAAGTACTATCTCACAACTCGATTAAACCTTCACTCTTGTGCAGACATTTAGAAACAAAACATGGCCATTTTAAAAATAAGCCACAGGAGTTTTTTTGAGTGAGAATTAAGATGACTTTTAAGTATTAAGACATGTATAAAAGCAACAGACACCATTCATAAGAAGGGTCTAGAAGCATCTTAAATGGTGAGCTACCGAGTGGCTAGGACAGGCAAGCCCCATACTATTGTGGAGGACATAATTCATGCTGCCCCAGATATGGCTGGGACAATGCTGGGGGAAAAGGCCCAAAAAACTATAGAGACAAGGTCTTCATCAAACAACACTGTTTCACGACGCATCAGTGACATGGCAGGAGATATCTGTAAAGATGGCGCAAAAGCTAAGACAGGGAGACATAGTGGAGTGGTAATGCGCGTGCAAGCAGTGTCTCCCGACGCCACTCGGGTAGGCGCCCCCGAGAGGCTCTTGCTGCCAAAGGAATGCCTGACAGCTTGAAATACGTTTTGGACACTACAGTGAAAATGGTTAACTTTGTTAAAGCAAGACCCCTGAACTCTCGTGTATTTTCTGCACTATGCAATGATATGGGCAGTGACCATGTAACGCTTTTACAACATACAGAAGTGTGCTGGTTATCAAGGGGCAAAGTATTGAAAACATTTTTTTAATTGAGAGACGAGCTTAAAGTTCTCTTTACTGACCATAATTTTCACTTGTCTGACCACTTGCATGATGTCGAGTTTCTCACACGACTGGCCTATCTGGTTGATGTCGCCTGAATGATCTGAATCTAGGATTACAGGGACTTTCTGCAACTATAATCAATGTGTGGGACAAAATTGAGGCTTTGATTAAGAAGTTGGAGCTCTTCTCTGTCTGCATTAACAAGGACAACACACAGGTCCATCATTGTATGATTTTTTTGTGTGCAAATGAACTCAAGCTTACAGACAATGTCAAATGTGATATAGCGAATCACCTGAGTGAGTTAGGTGCACAATTACAGAGGTACTTTCCCGAAATGGATGACAAACAACTGGATTCGTTATCCCTTTCATGCCCTGCCTCCAGTCCACTTACCGATATCTGAACAAGAGAGCCTCATCGAAAATGCAACAAGCGGTTCAGTGAAAATGGAATTGAATCAGAAGCCACTGCCAGATTTCTGGATTGGGCTGCACTCAGAGTATCCTGCCTTGGCAAATCACACTGTTAAGACACAGATGCCCTTTGCAACCACGTACATGTGAGACTGGATTTTCGGCCCTCACTAGCATGAAAACTAAATACAGGCACAGACTGTGTGTGGAAAAAGACTGAGACGCTTTCCAATACAATCCAACATTGCAGAGTTATGTGCATCCTTTCAAGCAAACCCTTCTCATTAACCTGTGGTGAGTTATTCACAAGTTTTGATTAACAAATAAGGTTTTATATGTAAGATGGCTAAGTAAAGAGCAAAATGATTGATTATTATTATATTATTATTTGTGCCCTGGTCCTATAAGAGCTCTTTGTCACTTCCCACAAGCCGTGTTGTGACAAACTCACACTCATTCTTATGTTTAATAAATGTATCGTATAGTGTGTGTGTGTGGCAGGCTTACAATGATGGCAAAAAACAACATTTGAGAGTGCGCTGACCCTGGTGCTAGAGGGGGTACGCAGCTGGATGTTGAATGTTTGAAGGGGTACAGGACTATAAAAAGTTTGGGAACCACTGATCTACAGTATATAGAAAATTGCATTGAGACAATCATTTGAAGAACTTACATGCTTTTCCTTTTCAGAACAATCAAAACAAACAAGTGAAGCTGATTATCATGGCTCCTGAATGTACTAATTCATGCTTGAAGTGTAACTGAAAATGAACACTATTTAATTTGATGTGTTTCTATCCATGCTTGAAGTAATGTTGAATATTATTTTGACAAAGGTTTTGTCTGTTTAATCACACAACTTGTCACATACAGTACTCCAAATGAACTGACAATTGCCTCCCTGAGCTGTCATGCATTGATCCCAGTTTATTTCATTGTACCACGTTTGTTTTGTTTGTGCTGTTTTTATGTTCTGTCTTTCCTCTCCTCCGCAACAGGAGAAGGAAAAGACAGAGGTGACTGCCACTGTCCTCCATCCTCCAGTGGCATACGTGTTGCTAGGTAACCACCAGGCCAGAGCTCTAGCTAGCTAGTCTGTTTAGAGTGCAAGGGAACATCAGCTGTGTGGCCAGTCAGAGCATACTCATTCAGAGCACATTGGGGATGGTGCACATGGCTAGGATACATGGCTTCTAGTGTAGGACTGGGACTGTCAGTAGTGTCTGACGACTGACATCCACAGGGTTTCCCTTTCCAGGGCTCGCTAAACACAGTTGGAACTGGAACTTTCTGTCTAGCTGTCAATGTGACAGCCATTTTGAGGAAATTGATAAAATGCCCTGATGGAGTGGACCGTTCCTCCAGTATTGGATTGACATCATTGTGGGAGATCCATCATTTGAGAATATATCCAAATACCATCCAAGGGAGCATATCTGTCCAGATAGGCTACAGATTGATTTGACCTAAAGCAAGAAATGGCACTGCTATACTATGGACTCTCAGTGACTGACATCCCACACATACTGTGAATATACAAACTGTTTTGCTGTGAATGAATGTACATACAACATGTAGCATGCAAAGTATTCTCTATACGTCTGACTGCAGGAGCTGTTCTCTGTTAGTCACTCCTACATCTGCTGCTACTACTGTACTGTATGGATGTGTAAATAATTGCACTCTATTCCCTATATAGTGCACTGCTTTTGATCAGGGCCCATCAGGGCCCAGATTAAATAAATACAAATCTCACCCATCTACACACAATACCCCATGATAATGACAAAGTGAAAACATGTTTTTCGAAATGTATTGAAAATAAGATACAGAAATATCAAATCTACATAAGTATTCAACACATTGTAGAAGCAAATTTGGCATTGATTGCAGCTGTGAGTCTTTCTGGGTAAGTCTCTAAGAGCTTTGCATACCTGGATTGTACAATATTTGCATTATTCTTTAAAAAATTAATGTCAATCATTGCTAGACAGCCATTTTCAAGTCTTTCCATAGATTTTCAAGCCGATTTAAGTCAAAGGTGTAACTAAGCCACTCGGGAACATTCAATGTCGTCTTGGTAAGAAACTCCGGTATATATTTGGCCTTGTGTTTTAGGTTATTGTCTTGCTAAAAGGTGAATTTATCTCCCACTGTCTGTTGGAAAGCAGACTGACTGAGCAAGGTTTTCCTCTAGGATTTTGCCACTGGCCTCATGGTGAAATACCTGAGTGGTTTCCTTCCTCCCCGGCAACTGAGTTAGGAAGGATGCCTGTATCATTGTAGTGACTGAGATATTAATTACTTCACCATGCTCAAAGGGATATTCAATGTCTGCCTTTTTTAAATCCATCTACCAATAGGTGCCCTTTTTTGCGTGGCATTGGAAAAACCTCCCTGGTCTTTGTGGCTGAATCTGTGTTTGAAAGTCACTGCTCGACTGAGAGACCTTACAGATAATTGAAGGTATGAGGTTGTATCGATGTGCACTGAGAGTCGGGAAGCAAGTTCAGGGAGTGAGTGTTTTAATCAAATAAATGGAACATAATACAAAACAAGAAGCACTAACAGCACACAGACATGAAACAGAAACAGAAACAATGATGCCTGGGGAAAGAACCAAAGGGAGTGACATATATAGGGCAGGTAATCAGGGAAGTGATGGAGTCCAGGTGGGTCTGATGATGCACAGGTGCGTGTAACGATGATGACAGGTGTGCACCATAAAGAGCAGCCTGGTGACCTAGAGGCAGGAGAGGGAGCACACGTGACAGAGGTACAGAGATGTAGGTAGTTATTCAAAAATCATGTTAAACACTATTATTGCACACAGAGTGAGTCAATGCAACTTATGTGACTTGTTAAGCAAATTAATTGAATATTTATTGACAAATGTTTTATTAATTGTGCCATAAACAAAGCAGGGAAAAAGGGCTACCTAAGGTTCCCAATCAGAGACAACAATAGACAGCTGTCCCTGATTGAGAACCATACCTGGCCAAAACATAGAAACACCAAATCATAGAAAACTAAACATAGAATGCCCACCCCAAATCACACCCTGACCAAACCAAATAGAGACATTAAAAGGCTCTCTACGGTCAGGGCGTGACAGTGTAGGCCAGTGACAGCATCTCAATTGAATCCATTTCAATTCAGGCTGTAACACAACAAAATGTGGATACAGTCAAGGGGTGTGAATACTTTTTGAAGGCATAGGGTGCCTTTGGGATGCAGCCTATGTGTTCCATGTATACCTGTGAGGAGAAAGGGTCTTTACAGAACATTTCACATTTTAGCGGATACTCTTATCCAAAGCCATTTTCAGTAGTGAGTGTATTCATCGTACTGGTCCCCAGTGGGAATCAATCCCACAACCCTGGCATTGCAAGCACCATTTTCTGCCAACTGAGCCACACAGGACCATACCTGGACTATTACTAAGTCAACAGTGCCAACATCTCTTGAATAAAATGCAGTTGAATAAAATATAGATTAAAACAAACATGACAAGTGGCAGTGACAGACGTTTAATGTGGTTGGATGTTGTGTGGTCATTTCTGCTTTGAATGACTGAGATATTTGTTTGCGGAGAAAGGTTTGAAATGCATCAGTGAGCGTCCTGGAGCAATCCAGTACTTCAAGATGATAAATGATATGATCCATATAAAGACAAGTGCACTTCTATCCTACAATACAATGAATGATATGAGATTCTCTGACCAAGATGGTCGTCGTTTTAGTCATGTTGCCGGGATGTCAATGTTCATTTTAGCGTTCTATTTAATTCCATGATGCTAGCATTTCATGATACTATTGAAGTATTCAAGGATGCATTAGATTGGGGTGATACAGCCACAAGAAAAACTGTCAAATCAAAAACACTCTGAAGTCATCATTTGGAGGTTTTTAAGTCTTTTATTAACATACATCAGCACTTAGCATGTCACAAAAGATCTTGTGCTTATTTAAAAAACAGAGCGTGTGAGAAGCGGATGGAAAAGAGGGAAGATAAATAAAATATATTTGAAATGAAAAGAGAGAGATAAGACAAGGAACAGCTAAGCCTTGCTTTGGGGCAAAGAGGGGTAGTAGTAGAGTAGTAGTATAGTAGTAGTAGTCTCCTAGTAGTGTGATCGGGAGAGAATAATAATTACTACCCAGGAGGTTATCAGGGTGAAGAAGTATATTTTGAAATCATGTAGAAAGGGTGTCAGTTACTGCTAAAGATGCGGGTTGGTCGGCTCTTACTAAGCATTATTTGATTCTCATATACAGAAAAAGGCTGGTAGGGATATGGAATCACATTTCATATTTAGCTTCAAAGAAACTTTATTTAAACATCTCATTCAATCCCACAACAAGCCTAAATTCAAAGTGCCATAATCATAAGGGCCACAATGACAAAGTGTTAGACGTTCATTAGTTGTAGTTGTGTATTTCTAAAAAACAAACGCTATTTACAGGACAAAATACTAGATTGGTTTATTTTCTTATTGCTTGTTGGTTCCCACTCAGAATTCTGTGGTAAGAGCACATAGCTATAACAACATATACCTGCTATAGAACTGTTCTATATCTATGGGTAAGAATGCCTGGATTGATATAGAATCAGATCTAAGGAGTGGCATCTCAGGAATGAAACTATAACCGTGAACAGTAATGATAAGAAACCTCCTGTAGATCAAATAAAGGAAGACTGGTCTATAAGCCATGTGGAGAGGGTTACATAAAGAAGCTAGAACCTGTTTCTAAACATTAGAGCAATAATACCGTTTAAAACCAGGCTTGATGATCAAAAGCATTTAGAAGGGCTCCTGGCAAAACTAATCCACCGGAATGGTTCTCATTTAGACTGTTAACAGTGAAATCAGAACCGAGAGAACTGGGTGAGATAATGAGATCTGTGCAAAAATAACACAGGGGTAGTCCAACAGTAGAATTACAATAGTACACAAAACGGTGCTGAGGCCATCTAGGGACGTGCATGTGAACGACATCATTTTAAAAGAAGGACGAGGAAAATAAATACACATGGAAATCAAAAGGGTGCATTTGTGTCATCTACTGCAAAGAAGGTATAGTGTTACAAAGCAGAGACTACTGTAGCAGCTCTAGAACCACCTTAGCACAAGACACACTGTTCTGTTCATAGTGCCACAATGTGTGACGAACGTCCTCATTCCCATCTGAGTGCTCTAGATACAGTCATTGCCTAGTTAACACTGAAGACAAAACAAGAGACTACCGCTATTGCCATGATTCAAAGATCCTGAATGTCAATTTATAGAACACTTCTAATAGGTAGAAAAATCATACTTATTTTCCCCATGTCAGATTTTTCTGCTGGGAGAGATGCCAACCAACACAACGATAACAAACTACAATAGATATTCCGTTTCAAAGTGACGTGGTACAGCACAAAACAAGTATTTCATATACCTCCCTTGTGTGTATCAGGGTCTTACTATGGGGTAGTACAACAGTACTGCTATCCCAGCCTGTAGTCTGATGTCTGCCACGCCTTCATCTGCCCCCCCCCATTGCCCCATGGACAAACTGAAACATCAAAGACTACAGGATTACACTAGGCACCACTCCTCTCTGATCCCACTCTCCCTCCTTCCCACCAGGCACCACTCCTCTCTGATCCCACTCTCCCTCCTTCCCACCAGGCACCACTCCTCTCTGATCCCACTCTCCCTCCTTCCCACCAGGCACCACTCCTCTCTGATCCCACTCTCCCTCCTTCCCACCAGGCACCACTCCTCTCTGATCCCACTCTCCCTCCTTCCCACCAGGCACCACTCCTCTCTGATCCCACTCTCCCTCCTTCCCACCAGGCACCACTCCTCTCTGATCCCACTCTCCCTCCTTCTCACCAGGCACCACTCCTCTCTGATCCCACTCTCCCTCCTTCCCACCAGGCACCACTCCTCTCTGATCCCACTCTCCCTCCTTCCCACCAGGCACCACTCCTCTCTGATCCCACTCTCCCTCCTTCCCACCAGGCACCACTCCTCTCTGATCCCACTCTCCCTCCTTCCCACCAGGCACCACTCCTCTCTGATCCCACTCTCCCTCCTTCCCACCAGGCACCACTCCCACTTTTATCCCCAACTACTGTAGCTACCCAGAACAAGGGAGAATGGAGGGGGAGGGTTGCTATACATTCTAATAGGCTACCTGTCTGGTACAGGGTGTTTAGTCTGCTGTAGAAGACACGTACATTCTGAAGAAAGTATTCCCCACTCCCCACTATTTACTCCGCATAACAAAAAAAGGAGAAATCAAAGAAAGAAAAAAAACACAAAACCAAGAGCTTATTATTAACCCATTAGCATCTTTAACAATAACTCAAAAACCTTTTCTGTGGCTAACATCAGTTTTTTTCCCCCTTCTAGAACATTTTACAATTTTTTTTAATGCAAGACTTGTTGTTGTTACTACTTTAAAAAAAGTCTGTTTCGTTGTTGATGATGCGTTGTTTCTGCTTCCCACCGCCAGGCCGGACTACTTCGCCATGGTCTAGTCGCTGTCTTCCATTACAGGGTCTGTGTCCCAGCATGTGATGTCGATCTCTGTACGCACAGGGCATAGATAAACATCCAGAAATACACTTGGTCAATGTTTGAAAAAACAAAAACAAACACACACACAAACTTTAATCTTTTTATCCAGGGTATCTTACAATATGTCAAATAAATGGGCAGAAACAACCACATACTATAACAATCAGCATCATAAGTCAGACTGTCTAAGTGTGATAGCAGTTCTTGAATAAAATAGTAACAACAACATGATTAGCCAAGCTGGTGATTGTTAAGGTACCATTTGTAAAGGGTTTATAAAGAGTTTATAATGATGTCGTTAATGGTTATTAAATTACTTGTAAACGCACTATAAACCATTAATTAATGGGTTATAACGCATAGTGTGATGTTGACCATTGGTCTGAAAACCAACCTTTTCTGTTCCTGGGACAGAGCACTAATGCATCACACCCAAGAGGGAGAAAATAACTTTTGTTTAACTGTCCAACCATTGAAAATGAGGCTGCATGATCATACACAAGGGTGCATATTATACGTGCATTTGTAAATGGATAATAACAGAAGGTAAATATTGGCTCACTTTTTGGTAAGCACTGACCAGTTAATTGCTCTATTTAGACCAAAGCATTAGAAGCGTTTATTAATGGTTTATCATGCATTTAGAAATGATTAAATAACCCTCAATTATCTAATTATAAACTATTCAAACACTTTACAAATGGTACCTTATTTTACAGTGTTACTACTTTTTCATATATTGATGTATTTCCAACAGACTAATCCTCACAGCTTTCAGGAAAAAAGGTTATTTGATGTTTAATCCTGACATGACGCGCTCTCTCTCTCTCTCTCTCTCTCTCGCTCTCCTTCTCTCACCTGGTGGCTTGTTATAAAACACTGACGTTGGGGTCATTTTAGCAGAGCATTTCTCCTCCTCCTGCGATTGGCTGAAGTAACCCTTGTTCGCCTGCACAGACAGGCAGGAAGGCAGGCAGGAAGGCAGGCAGGAAGGCAGGAAGGCAGGAAGGCAGGCAGAAACATTAGTAACAGTATTGTTTCTATGCATGCAGACATATAGACACACTATGCTCCTGCTGCAGTGCCTTCAGAAAGTAATCACACCTTTTGACTTTTTTAAAACATTTTGTTGTGTTACAAAATGGGATTACAATTATTTAATTGTAATTTTTAGTCAACAATCTACACAATACTCTAATTTCAAAGTAGAATAAATATATATATATTCTTTTGATTAAAATAAAATAAAACACTAATATATCTTCATTTGAAAAGTATTCAACCCCGAGTCAATACATGTTAGAATCATCTTTGGCAGTGATTACAGCTGATTACAGTCTTTCTGGGTAAGTCTCTAAGAGCTTTTCACACGTGGATCGTACAATATTTGCACATTATTCTTAAAACATGTCTTCAAGCTCTGTCAAGTTGGTTATTGATCACTGTTAAACAGCCATGTTCAAGTCTTTCCATAGATTTTCAAGACAATATAAGTCAAAAGTGTAACTAAGCCACTCGGGAACATTCAATGTTGTCTTGGTAAGCAACTTCAGTTGCTTAGCAGACTGTATATTTGGTCTTGTGTTTTAGGAAATTATCCTGCTGAAAGCTGAATTTGTCTACCAGTATCTGTTGGAAAGCAGACTGAAACAGGTTTTCCTGTAGTATTTTGCCTGTGCTTAGCTCTATTCGGTTTATTTTTATCCTAAAAAACTCCCTAGTCCTTGCCGATGACGAGCTGACGATGCTTGAAAATATGAAGATGCGTACTCAGCGATGTGTTGTGTTGGATTTGCCCCAAACATAACACCTTTATCCAGTAATTGTGTTTTTTATCTTTGCCACATTTTTGCAGTATTACTTTTGTGTCTCATTGCAAACCACATGCATGTTTTGGAATAATTGTATTATGTACAGGCTTCCTTGTTTTCACTCTGTTATTTATGTTAGTATTGTGGTGTGACTACAATGTTGTTGATCCATCCCCAGTTATCTCCTATCACAGCCATTAAACTGTTTTAAAATCCCCATTAGCCTCATGGTGAAATCCCTGAGCGGTTTCCTTCCTCTCTGGCAACTGCGTTGGGAAGGGCGCCTGTATCTTTGCAGTGACTGGATGTATTGATACACCATCCATTACTAACGGCACCATACTCAAAGGGATATTCAATGTGTGCTCTTTCTCTTTGCGAACCCTTGGAAAACCTCCCTGGTCTTTGTGGTTGAATCTCTGCTTAAAATTCACTGCTCGACTGAGGGACCTTACAAATAACTCACCCCTGCATATTGACTGGGTTCCGGTACCCACTGTACATAGCCTCGTTATTGTTATGTAAATGTATTGTGTTACTTTTGGATTTATTTAGTAAATATTTTATGAACTCTATTTCTTGAACTGCATTGTTGGTTAGGGCTTGTAAGTAAGCATTTCACTGTAAGGTCTACACTTCATTTTATTCGGCGCATGTTACATTTTTGTTTTTATTTGTATGTGTAGGGTACAAATATGGTGTACTCATTTAAAAATCATATTAAACACTATTATTGCACACAGAGTGATTCCATGCAACTTTGTATGTGACTTGTTAAGCACATTTATACTCCTGAACTTATTTAAGCTTGCCATAACAAAAGGTTTTAATAGTTATTGACTGAAGACATTTTTTTCATTTTTAATTCATTTGTAAACATTTAAAAAAAACTAAATTCCACTTTGACATTATGGGGTGTTGTGTGTAGATCACAAAAATCTCAATTTTATCCATTTTAAATTCAGTCTTTAAAGACATCAAATGTGGAAAAAGTCAAGGGGTGTGAATACTTTCTGAAGGCACTGTATATCACCGAGCCACTCTGTCCAAACAAATACTACATGTACAGTACAGTCAAGGTTATCTGGGGGCAATTTGTACCACAGATCATTCAGTACTATACTATCTGTTTATGGGTTGTTCATCTTTGTTCCAGATCAGGAACACAGAACAAACTTCCATCCTCTCTCTCCCAGGTGGCACCCACTAGTACTGATGTAGAATATTTTATTTATCTGTTATTTTACCAGGTAAGTTGACTGAGAACACATTCTCATCTGCAGCAACGACCTGGGGAATAGTTACAGGGGAGAGGAGGAATGAGCCAATTGTAAACTGGGGATTATTAGGTGACCGTGATGGTTTGAGGACAAGATTGGGAATTTAGCCAGGACACCGGGGTTAACACCCCTACTCTTACAATAAGTGCCATGGGATCTTTAATGACCTCAGAGAGTCAGGACACCCGTTTAACGTCCCATCCAAAAGACGGCACCCTACACAGGGCAGTGTCCCCAATCACTGCCCTGGGGCATTGGGATATTTTTTAGACGAGAGGAAAGAGTGCCTCCTACTGGCCCTCCAACACCACTTCCAGCAGCATCTGGTCTCCCATCCAGGAACTGACCAGGACCAACCCTGTTTAGCTTCAGAAGCAAGCCAGCAGAGGTATGCATTCACTGCCATCTTGTGGCACATAATATAATACTTATTTTTATAATGAATGATACAATACAGATAGTGCAGACAACATACCTTTGTTGTTGTGCAGCTGAGAAATGACATGCTGTATTGCTGTATTGGCAAAACGTCAACTTAATGGCATAAGTATAAGGGCAACTCCATGCATGTAAAGTACTGCCAAGTAATTTAGCTCAATATACTGTAATATGAGATAACATGACTACTGCTCCTCTCCTGACCTGAGTCCCTTCTTTGAGCAGGGTCTCCCCGTTGGTCATCAGCTGAGTATCATCTGAAGCGTGCTGCAGTGCTTGCTGGTAGCTCAGGGTCATATCGTGGGTCCCGGCCACATCCACTAGGCTGGAGGGCTCTTCCTCGACCCCCTCGGGACCCCCCGGGCAGAATGGTACATCCCCCATCTCGTCAAAGCTCAGCAGGGGCTGGGCTTGCCCTCCAGGGTGTGGGGCCTGAGAGGGGGCGATGCCAGTGGCAGGGCTGCTGTCCCATAGCTCCACCAGGGGGTCTGCGGTGGTGGGGGCAGGCAGAGGCCTGAAGCCTGAGAAGGGGTCATAGTCGTCCGGGGTTGAGGATGGGGGTTTGGAGTCTGTGCGGGTCTGGGGTGCCACGCTCTGAATGGGCTTGGTGGGGGTGGAGTCCTGGACCGGGCCTGGCTGTTGCTTGGGCTCACCTGGAGGGAAGGAAGGTAGAGAGAGAGGGAGGGAGGGGGACTGTTATTGATAACAGTCAAAACTTGTTATCAATAAGCCCTGATAGGACACAAAGCGAAACAGTCAGAAGATCATCAGTATGCCCTGTCATTCTAGTCACACAGTTCACAGATAATAAACTCCACTTACACATCGTTGCAGCAATAGAAAGACCACACTGTTTATTGATGCTCTTACAGTATACCTACAGTCCAAGATCTCTTAGGTCCACAACATGAATTACAGCTTAAACTTCAGAGACCACATGGACTCCTACGCAGTGATACCCTTGTGTTGTGTTCCTGTTACACTCATTGGTGTTCAGGTGGTGTACTTTAACACTGTCCACAGTACCAGAGTGCCACTGGAGACTAGAGACATGAGCAGGGGAAGCCCAGCCATCTGTGAAGGCAAATTAGGCCTGGGAAAATACACACAGTCCCAGGGTGTGTGTGTGTGCATGCGTGTCACTGGCGTAGCACACACCGCCGCAGCCCACACACGACAGGGGACCAATGAGCTTTGGGGGCACCCAACCCCCAAATGTTACATTTAATGGTGAATAACAATCTAACACAGGATGCAGTCGAAATAGCAATAGCCTTCAATTCCTACTTTATTGACTACCCTCCACTGGTTTCTTGGGCTCGGTGCTAGTAAATGACGCTCAACCTGTCTTCATCATAAGGGAGGTTTCTGAGTCAAAGGTGAACAAGGTGATTAGCTCACTAAAGAACTCTAAAGCCAAAGATATGTTTGGGCTGGACTCTACCTTTCTTAAAAACTACAAAGAGTCACTCATTGGTCCCATTACTAAGGTCACCAACGCATCTATTGGTCTCGGGTGTTTCCAAGGGTATGGAAGTCGGCCATAATAACGGCCATCTTTAAATCGGGCGACCCTGCTGACGTGAGTAACTACAGGCCCATTAGTATACTACCTGTGGTGTCAAAGGTTGTTGAAAAGTGTGTAGCAGAACAACTGATTGCCCACCTCAACAACAGCCCCTTCACATTACACTCCATGCAGTTTGGCTTCAGAGCGAAACACTCCACAGAAACGGCCAACTGTTTTCTTCTGGAAAATGTGAAGTTCAAGATGGACAAAGGGGGCATTGTTGGGGCTGTGTTTCTGGACCTAAGGAAGGCTTTTGATACTGTTAACCATGAGATTCTCATCACAAAATTGTCCAAGTTCAACTTTTCCCCGATGCCTTGAGATGGATGAAATCATACCTTGAAGGCAGAACTCAGTGTGTCAGAGTGAGCAATGAGCTGTCGCCCACTCTTAGCTATGATGTGGGCGTGCCCCAAGGGTCAATACTGGGGCCCCTCCTGTTCAGCCTGTACATTAATGATCTGCCTTCTGTCTGTACTGGGTCTGAAGTTCAAATGTATGCAAATGATACAGTGATATATGTGCATGCAAAGAGCAAACAACAAGCTGCACAAGAACTCACTACTGTAATGGTCCAGGTTACAAAGTGGCTCAGTGACTCGTGTTTGCATCTCAATGTGAAAAAAACTGTTTGCATGTTCTTCACAAAGAGGGCAACAGATGCTACTGAGCCAGAAGTCTATGTGTCAGGGGAGAAGCTCCAGGTGGTATGTGATTTTAAGTACCTTGGCATCATACTTGATTCCAACCTCTCTTTTAAAAAGCATGTGAAAAAGGTCATTTAGAAAACCAAATTCAACCTAGCTAATTTACGATTTATACAAAATTGTTTGACTACAGAGGAAGCAAATCTGTACTTCAAATCTATGATACTCCCCCACTTAACATACAGTTTGACTAGTTGGGACCAAGCTTGCTGTACAACATTAAAACCTATTCAGTCTGTCTACAAACAGGCTCTCAAAGTGCTTGATAGGAAGTCCAATAGCCATCATCACTGTTACATCCTCAGAAAGCATGAGCTCTTGAGTTGGGAAAATCTTGTGCAATACACCGACGCATGTCTTGTATTCAAGATCCTAAATGGCCTGGCTCCCCCTCCACTCAATATTTTTGTTAAACAGAAAACCCAGACATATGGCAGCAGATCCACAAGGTCTGCCATGAGAGGTGACTGTATAGTTCCCCTAAGGAAAAGCACCTTTAGTAAATCTGCATTCTCTGTGAGAGCTTCCCATGTCTGGAATACACTGCCATCAGACACACATAACTGCACCACATATCACACTTTTACAAAATGTATGAATACATGGCTAAAGGTCAATCAGATTTGTGAACATGGTCCCTAGCTGTGTGTTGCTGCTTTCCATGTTGTCTGTTGTCTGTAGCTTGTGAGGTGTGGAAACACTTTGTTGCTTTTATGAATTTTGTCTTGCTGCTTTTTGTTCTATGTTGCTCTGTCTGTATGCTATGTCTTGCTTGTTCTATGTTGCTCTGTCTGTATGCTATGTCTTGCTTGTCCTATGTTGCTCTGCCTGTATGCTATGTCTTGCTTGTCCTATGTTGCTCTGCATGTGCTCACTGCTCAATGATTGTCTATATTGTAATTGTTTTTAATAACCTGCCCAGGGACTGTGGTTGAAAATTAGCTGGCTAAAACCGGCACTATTACTGAAACATTAATTAATGTGCACTGTCCCTGTAAAAAAAAAATAAACTCAAATAAACTCCATTTCATTTTAGAGTCCTAAAGCAACTGAGGAAAAACTAAATTGCTACTGTGTATACAGTGGCTTGCGAAAGTATTCATCCCCTTGGCATTTTTCCTATTTTGTTGCCTTACAACCTGGATTTAAAATCTATTTTTTGGGGGGGTTTGTATAATTTGATTTATACAACATGCCTACCACTTTGAAGATATTTTTACATATTTTTTTTATTACATATGTTTTATTGTGAAACAAACAAGAAATAAGACAAAAAACAGAACACTTGAGTGTGCATAACTATTCATCCCCCCCAAGTCAATACTTTGTAGAGCCACCTTTTGCAGCAATTACAGCTGAAGTCTCTTGGGGTATGTCTCTATAAGCTTGGCACATCTAGCCACTGGGATTGTTTCCCATTCTTCAAGGCAAAACTACTCCAGCTCATTCAAGTTGGATGGGTTCCGCTGGTGAACAGCAATCTTTAAGTCATATCACAGATTCTCAATTGGATTGAGGTCTGCGCTTTGACTAGGCCATTCCAAGACATTTAAATGTTTTCCCCTTAAACCACTCGAGTGTTGCTTTAGCAGTATGCTTAGGGTCACTGTCCTGCTGGAAGGTGAACCTCCGTCCCAGTCTCAAATCTCTGGAAGACTGCAACAGGTTTCCTTCAAGAATTTCCCTGTATTTAGCGCCATCCATCATTCCTTCAATTCTGATCACTTTCCCAGTCCCTGCCGATGAAAAACATCCCTCGGGATGGTGCCCTCGGGATGATGAAAGGTGTTGGGTTTGCGCCAGACATAGCGTTTTCCTTGATGGCCAAAAAGCTCAATTTTAGTCTCATATGACGAGTGTACCTTCTTCCAAATGTTTGGGGAGTCTCTCACTTGGATCTTGGCAAACACCAAACATGGTTGCTTATTTTTTTCTTTAAGCAATGGCTTTTTTCTGGCCACTCTTCCATAAAGCCCAGTGCTGTGGAGTGTACGGCTTAAAGTGGTCCTGTGGACAGATACAATTGAAGTCGGAAGTTTACATACACTTAGGTTAAATGTCAGGAATTGTGAAAAACTGAGTTTAAATGTATTTGGCTAAGGTGTATGTAAACTTCCGAATTCAACTGTATGCCAATCTCCACTGTGGAGCTTTGCAGCTCCTTCAGGGTTATCTTTAGCCTCTTTGTTGCCTCTCTGATTAATGTCTGTGAGTTTTGGTGGGCAGCCCTCTCTTGGCAGGTTTGTTGTGTTGCCATATTCTTTCCATGTTTTAATAATGGATTCAAATGGTGCTCCGTGGGATGTTCAAAGTTTCGGATATTTTTTTGTAACCCAACCCTGATCTGTACTTCTCCACAACTTTGTCCCTGACCTGTTTGGAGAGCTCCTTGGTCTTCATGGTGCCGCTTGCTTGGTGGTGCCCCTTGCTTAGTGGTGTTGCACACTCTGGGGCCTTTCAGAACAGGTGAGATCATGTGACAGATCATGTGACACTTAGATTGCACACAGCTGGACTTTATTTAGCTAATGATGTGACTTCTAAAGGTAATTGGTTGCACCGGATCTTATTTAGGGGCTTCATAGCAAAGGGGATGAATACATATTTTCTGTTTTTTACATTTTTTTTTTTTTTTTTTAAAGTTCTTTTTTTTCATTTCACTTCACCAATTTTGACTATTTTGTGTTTGTCCATTACATGAAATCCAAATAAAAATCCATTTAAATTACAGGTTGTAATGCAACAAATTAGGAAAAACGGCAAAGGGGGATGAATACTTTTGCAAAGCACTGTACCACCTGAATGAAGAAGAAAATGTTATATTTTTGTCAACTCCGTAAAACATCCACTAGTTCCGATTTTTGTCTAACGTCAGCTTCATCAGAGTGCTTAAAGATCTGATAAAATTGTTGTTTTTATTGGGGATTTTCACATCAATAATTTTCCATATTTTACAAATGTTTGTATTGAACTTTTATTTTTATATGCAAAAATATATCTGTTTTGAGTATCTGTGGTCAACTCTGTCATTGATGGAGTCAAAATTGTTTGGTTAATATATAAAAAAATGTAATCACTGTTCTGCAACATATGCTTAATTTTTTTGTGTATTTGCTGTGCTTTTTAAACGTTTTTTAAAAAGTTCTACATCTAGAAAAAAAAACATGCCAAAAATGCTAATGAAATTTGCCCTGGAGCATTTTATAGTGCTATAAACAAAACAAAAGAAGTTTGGAGATTTGTATTACATATTTGAATAATCTAATGTTAGAATTAAGGCCTTTAAATACTTGTTGGACAATAATTGTAAAAATTAAATGCCTTTTATGGTGTCTAATGGAGTTGACATGAATCCAGTTTGTGAAATGTTTTTAATTAGGATGTTGTTCCTTTACATGGTGTAATAGCTGTAAAGGAACGTGTGAATGTGTGTGCCCGCTGTCTTTGTTTGTCTGGGATGAAGGATATCCAACAGAGTAAGTGCTCTCAATGACTTTCAATGCTAACATTAGCCATGTACAAAGTAGCCTATAGCAACATAATCAAACAAAATTCAAGGATTTAAGTCCTCATAAATTCCTCAGGCTTACCCCAGTATAACCCAACTCTGCCTAATCTTACCCCACTCGTTCCGGCTGTCATCCTCCGCCTCCTGGATGGGTGTGGTGACTATTTTGGGGATTGGCGTTGAGGACGTTCCCATACTGTGATCTAAGCTCCCTTCATCATCGCCATCTGGAGGAATATCAGAAAGTGTACACCATAACAACTTCAAACCATCACCACCAAACATCAACATCGCACAATCATATCAATCCCAATCAAAATGCCACCAAACAATGAAATCACTAACAGAATGAAAATACTGTACCACCCAACAATCAAATCACCAACACATTCAAAATGTTACCAAACACAGACAAAATGCCACCACAAAATCACATGAACACAATTAAAATAACACCATTGGTCACAATGAGCAGTCAGGCTAGCCTGAACACTGCATTCAATTTCAACCACAATGGCGTGGTTATTTGTTTCCAGGATTGACTTGAATGGTGCAACAGCAACTGTGGCAGAGCATTACTGCTAAAGCTCAAATGTAGCTGGGGATGAGATCATGTGACGTAACATCACTGGTGATGGTGAAGCGTGGGTCCTTTCCATCAGGCATTTCAGCAAATACACTGGCCAAAAGTATGTGGACACGTGTTCGTCGAACATCTCATTTCAAAATCATGGGCATTAAT
This sequence comes from Oncorhynchus tshawytscha, assembly GCF_018296145.1. Taxonomy (NCBI): domain Eukaryota; kingdom Metazoa; phylum Chordata; class Actinopteri; order Salmoniformes; family Salmonidae; genus Oncorhynchus; species Oncorhynchus tshawytscha. Next base: position 24,339,576 of record NC_056458.1, read on the forward strand.
ATGGAGTTGGTCTCACCTTTCCTACTATAACAGCCTCCACTCTTCTGGGAAGGCTTTCCACTAGATATTGGAAAATGTCTGTGGGGACTTGCTTCCATTAAGCCACAAGAGCATTAGTGAGGTCGGGCACTGATGTTGGGCGATTAGGCCTGGCTCGCAGTCGAAGTTCCAATTCATCCCAAAGGTGTTTGATGGGGTTGAGGTCAGGGCTCTGTGGAGGCCAGTCAAGTTCTACCACACCGATCTCAACAAACCATTTCTGTATGGACCTCACTTTGTGCACGGGGGCATTGTCATGCTGAAACAGGAAAGGGCCTTCCCCAAACTGTTGCCACAAAGTTGGACTGCCAGATGGTGAAGTGTGATTCATCACTCCAGAGAACGCGTTTCCACAGCTCCAGAATCCAATGGCGGCGAGCTTTTCACCACTCCAGCAGACTGTTGGGACTGCGCATGGTGATCTTAGTCTTGTGTGTGGCTGCACGGCCATGGAAACCCATTTCATGAAGCTCCCGTCGAACAGTTTTTGTGCTGACGTTGCTTCCAGAGGCAGTTTGGAACTCTGTAGTCAGTGTTGTAACCGAAGACAGGTGATTTTTATGCAATACGCGCTTCAGCAATCGGCGGTCCTGTTCTGTGAGCTTGTGTGGTCTACCACTTGCTCCTAGACGTTTCCACTTCACAATGACTGCACTTACAGTTGACCGGGGCAGCTCTAGCAGGGCAGGAATTTGACAAACTGACTTGTTGGAAAGGTGGCATCCTATGACAGTGCAACGTTGAAAGTCACTGAGTTCTTCAGGAAGGACATTCTACTGCCAATGTTTGTCTTTGGAGTTTGCATGGCTGTGTGCTCGATTTTATACACCTGTCAGCAATGGGTGTGGCTGAAATAGCTGAATCCACTAATTCAAAGGGGTGTCCACATACTTTTGTATATATGGTGTAGAAGTAACACAGTAGAGCAATAGCAGCAGTAGTGTCAATCCCATGCATGAGCTGCAGCAACAGTACTCCATATGGGCTATATCAGCTCTCCACTACAATACAGTACATGGACTTCAATAAGTACTGTAGCTAGAAGTTGCCCCTAACCACTAATACAGGATCAGATATCCAATGATTATGGTTAGGAATGGCAAAGTCATCTGATCTGAGATTTGTGGTTAGGGGAATCTTCAGCACCTCAAGCAATACTACCCTCTGATAAAGATCTTCACGGTGATGCTGTTTGTCTTTAAACAGTGAATTCACTTTTGGGAGCAGCAATACTCAGTGCAGGATTCCTTTTTTTTGATTGACTGATTTAATCAGTCAAGACATAAAAACTGCCCCAGTATACATTTTGGGTGTGTGTAAAGTCCATTAAAAGCTGATGATTCTCTGCTGTCTGTATGTACTTTGCAAAGAATGAGGGCGCATCTGGATGAGAAACAAAGAATATCCACTCAACGAATAAACCCCGGCAAACACATTATACAGGCTGATACACCAAACACACTCCCCTTCAATTCAATTAGGACCAGGAACTACAAACACAATAACAGAACATGCTCTAGTAATTACTAAGAGCCAAGGCATGAACAAGCAAACCAACAATAATGACCAACATCACTGACTGGAAACAACAGGACATAGAGATGAATGACCCTATGTGACTGCTCATTATATATATATTGACAGCAGCATCTTGCTTGGGTGGACTTGCCATTTCCTTTGAAATCGAGGGCTCTTTAAATACGAAAGAGAATAGAGGAGGATAGAATATTGCCTCGTCCTCATCAACGCTGAACCATTTATAAACAGTTTCAATTTAAGGGGTCAATACACTGAGGTGAAAAGGTCATGATGGTGGTATAGGAATCAATTTTCATTTAAACTCCTTTCATGACTTAGCTGATGGATGGAACTACTAGGACCTGGTTGGATCTAGTAGGAGCTGGTTAGAACTAGCTGGAACTGGTTAGAACTGGTTGGCCACCCTTACACAGACACAGACACAACATTAGGAAACAATTACAGTACAATTTTTGGTACAATACTCTACATAAGTCAGGGGTAACATCCATTTACTGCATGGACACACAGGGCCCACAGGGTACGCAACACAGTTCCTGAGACCACGGGCAGCTCGATAACGACGGAACACACACTCACAGGTCATTCGTCAGGAGGTACGCAAGGTGTGTGTGCGGACGGAGAAACGGGGCAGGGATGATGGGTAGATGGGGGTAAAGGTGGATACGCAGTAAGATTGGCAAAACAAATAATGGAGCATGGAACCTATGCAGGTTTCTATTATTCTCCTCCATTTCTCCTTCTCTCCTCCAGGGGAAAACCTGCCCTATAGGGTTCACTAGGACTTTTCCCTGAACCATCCTACCCTCATCTCCACAACCCTGGATAAAAGATCAGTCAGATAAATATGGTGACCGAGAGGGATCATGGAGTAAACATCATTGGCGTGTGGAAGACTGAAGGCGGTTGACAAGATAGTGTGTTAGTAAGTTAGGGTAGTTTGTACACAGATTCATTTGTAAAAGGAGATATGAGGCACTAAGTAGTAGGCAGAACTAAGGGTCATGATCAACTCCACTCTTTGATATAAGCTGCCATCATCAGCAAGACAACTAAAAGCAAACTGCATCAGAGTGGGTGTAGAGAGAGAGAGGCCAAACCAGGAGAGTGCTGACTGACTGAGACACAGCCTTTAGTGGAGAACAGGATCTGCCATCACACCGGAAGTGTTTTTAGCACACTGCACAGCCACCCATCTCCTACAGACAGTACCAATCTGGTCTACTTTACCATGGAGATATCTAATTCAGGCTCTACAAGGACTCACAATAAAATACAGCACGTCAAGCCCAGGTTAGCTAACAGTAGGTAGCCAAAGTTGAGCTCTGAGCTAGTGGGGGGTAGGTGGTATGGTGCAGGAGAGGGGGCTGAGTTTGTTACAGCAGCTTCAGGGGATGATTTGGGGTGACAGGGGGCGTGTCCTCTACTGTGGTAATGTGAGGGTAGGGGGGCCTCCCTGCTCCTCCTCCTGTCCAGTACCTACCGGGTGCAGTGGGCTGCAGCCTTGCGTGAGGTGGGGTGCGGAGGGGGGGCGGACTGGGCTCGCTGGGACTGTGCTGCTGCTTCAAAAACGGGCTGTCCAAACGGCCTGGTAACGGGCTGTCCAAACGGCCTGACAAGAGACAGGGCCCAGGGTGGTGACACACACACAGACGCGGGGAGGACAGGGAAAGACGAGAGAGTGATAGAGGGACACAGAGAAAAGAGAGACAGGGCCCAGGGTGGTGACACACACACACACACATACAGACGCGGGGAGGACAGGGAAAGACGAGAGAGGGAGAGAGTGATAGAGGGACACAGAGAAAAGAGAGACAGGGCCCAGGGTGGTGACACACACACACACATACAGACGTGGGGAGGACAGGGAAAGACGAGAGAGGGAGAGAGTGATAGAGGGACACAGAGAAAAGAGAGACAGGGCCCAGGGTGGTGACACACACACATACAGACGTGGGGAGGACAGGGAAAGACGAGAGAGGGAGAGAGTGATAGAGGGACACAGAGAAAAGAGAGACAGGGCCCAGGGTGGTGACACACACACACACATACAGACGCGGGGAGGACAGGGAAAGACGAGAGAGGGAGAGAGTGATAGAGGGACACAGAGAAAAGAGAGACAGGGCCCAGGGTGGTGACACACACACACACACACATACAGACGCGGGGAGGACAGGGAAAGACGAGAGAGGGAGAGAGTGATAGAGGGACACAGAGAAAAGAGAGACAGGGCCCAGGGTGGTGACACACACACACACACACATACAGACGCGGGGAGGACAGGGAAAGACGAGAGAGGGAGAGAGTGATAGAGGGACACAGAGAAAAGAGAGACAGGGCCCAGGGTGGTGACACACACACACACACATACAGACGTGGGGAGGACAGGGAAAGACGAGAGAGGGAGAGAGTGATAGAGGGACACAGAGAAAAGAGAGACAGGGCCCAGGGTGGTGACACACACACACACATACAGACGTGGGGAGGACAGGGAAAGACGAGAGAGGGAGAGAGTGATAGAGGGACACAGAGAAAAGAGAGACAGGGCCCAGGGTGGTGACACACACACATACAGACGTGGGGAGGACAGGGAAAGACGAGAGAGGGAGAGAGTGATAGAGGGACACAGAGAAAAGAGAGACAGGGGAGAGTAGAAGGAATACAGGAAGGAGAAAGTCAAGATAAAACGAGGCAAGGCCCAGGAGGATCCCCAGTGAGAAGTGAAGGGTTGTGGGAGGATGGGTATGGTCCCATAGAAACCCAATAGTGAGGACAGAATAGAAGAAGAGACGCTCAAGAGTGGATCCAAAGAACAGAGGGAGACACCGGACGAATAAAACGAACGGATGGATGGATGAATGGAGAGACGGATGACAAGACAAATGGATGCACAACCATGAATGAAATCAAAGAGACATATAAAGAAGAGGGAGAGTCGTTAGTGTGGTAATGCCACTGTGGACAAAGCAGGCAGTAGTAGAAGCACGGCACCAAGCTCATTAACGATGGAGGAAGGAACATGGATTCAGTTCAGTATGTTAAGATGGAATGAACACAGAGACTTTCTCCAATAGTGAAAATATCCTGTTGCTTCTAGACAAAAACAGATATTGTTTCAGGGAGATTCTTTGGGTTTGCAGGTGGAGAGGAGAGACAGTGTGTTGTCTTGTTCAGAGACCCTCACTGAGTCAGGCACTTGTTCCAATCTCCATCCACTCCAACTGGCTCCTTGGTACCACTTGTTTTCCGTATCTATGTAGCCTGCAAGGGATAACTGTTACAGCAGTCCATCTTCATCTTCCTCTGTCTTCAACTGGATTACTTCTCATCTTAGTCTGAATTCTACTCCAACTGTTCTCCTGCCTTCCAGATCTCTGTGGTATACCCAGGTGTCTAGGTCCAACAGGCTCTGTCCACTCATACACAGTGATGACAGACACACTGGTGACATATAGTAGAGTACAGGGACTGAGGCCTGTGAGGAGGTGAATGACAGGACAAATGGTGGTCAGGTGACCCAAACCCTCCCTCTCTTCCTCCCTCCCTCCTTCCATCTCCTCCGTCTTCCTGGTCTTACCGGTCCTGTGGCTAGAGACAGGGGAGATGTCCAAACCAGTAGCCACAGCCTTCTCCTTCTGCTTAAAGAACTCCCTGGGGTTGTCTGCCCGCTGGGCAATGAGGGCTTTCGCCTCCTGTCAACAAACATACATACAGTACAACGTTAGACACATAGAGCACCACCCCCGCCCCAGCACCCCCACCCCACACACACACACACACACACACACACACACACACACACACACACACACACACACACACACACACACACACACACACACACACACACAAGATACTCATCGCACATAGGTGATACACTCACACCACAAATGCACGTAGGAGCACACACACTCAGACAGAATTGACCTTACACACAGAGAGCCAGAGACAAATATCCCAGTGTAGCCTGACTGGTCCCACTAACACAGATCCAAAGCCCAGGAGTGCTACTGTCACAATGACACATATATACAGGTCAGGAGTCTGGGCTACACTCTACTTTACTCTCTCAGTCTCAGCCTACTAACACTAGAGAGGCACAGAATAGGATATACAGAGTTGATTTCCCCCCCCCATTGGGACTGATAGTCTGAAACCCACCTCCACTTCAGACTCCTTCTCCTTCTCCAGGTCCTCATAGCTAGGTTCTGCTGTCTGCAGAGAGAGAGAGAGAGAGAGAGATGGGTACAAGGAAACAGCCTACAAAGTAATTCCATTCTCACAGCATGGCAGCCATTACAAAATCACAGAAGTTCAAGCTGGCATTTTCAAAGTGATCTGAAAGCAGAAGTATTGTTTTCGAAGGAAGTGAGAGTCTTAAAATATCGATGGCTCTTGTGGAATGGTAAAAGGAAGGAGAGAAGTGAAAACATTGTACGGTCCAATATCTGGAGAATAAATCTTCTTGTGTCATGTCGTGCCAGGGCTGAAATTATTAATGTTGATGCTACTATTGAATTAAAGTTGGATTTTTAAAAACAGGATAATGAAATAGAACTCTTGTTTCTTAATATTTCTTCCCAGACAATATCAATGATGCATTATGACTAGTCTTGAAATGAGATCAGAAATGTTCTCTAAAAGCAGACTGCCTCTTTCAGTGGTGGCAAGACCCTCTTTGACATGGAACAGAGAATACACATAATGCTCTGGCGCACGCACACACACGCACACACACACACACACACACACACACACACACACACACGCACGCACGCACGCACGCACGCACGCACGCACGCACGCACGCACGCACGCACGCACGCACGCACGCACGCACACACACACACACACACACACACACACACACACACACACACACACACGCACACACACACGCACACACACACGCACACACACACACACACACACACTTACTACGAGGGGCTGGTTCCGTGTCCTGTCTTTGGCCTCCTCTTCCTCCTGTATCTTCTTTCTGCTCCACATGGACCACACAGAGTTACCACATGGACCAAAAGCACCAGAGTTACCACATGGACCACATGGACCATGGACCAAAAGCACCAGAGTTACCACATGGACCAAAAGCACCAGAGTTACCACATGGACCAAAAGCACCAGAGTTACCACATGGACCAAAAGCACCATGGACCAAAAGCACCAGAGTTACCACATGGACCAAAAGCACCAGAGTTACCACATACAGAGTTACCACATGGACCAAAAGCACCAGAGTTACCACATGGACCAAAAAAAGCACCAGAGTTACCACATGGACCAAAAGCACCAGAGTTACCACATGGACCAAAAGCACCAGAGTTACCACATGGACCAAAAGCACCAGACCATGGACCAAAAGCACCAGAGTTACCACATGGACCAAAAGCACCAGAGTTACCACATGGACCAAAAGCACCAGAGTTACCACATGGACCAAAAGCACCAGAGTTACCACATGGACCAAAAGCACCAGAGTTACCACATGGACCAAAAGCACCAGAGTTACCACATGGACCAAGCACCAGAGTTTCCATGATCCAACACACTACCCATAAGTCACTGAGCCCACCTGTGTTCCTCGATCTGCCGCTCCCTCTCACGGTACCTCTTCTCTCTATCCTCCTGCTCCTTCCTTTCCAGCTCCATCCTCTCCTCCTCGAAGCGTTGCCTCTCCTCCGCAACCTTCTTCCTCTCCTCCTCCTTTCTCAACTCTTCCTCACGCTGGTAAACACAAAAGACAGAAATATATTTCAACATTTGTTCAATACTTCAATAACCAATTAGTCACAATATAAAACATCAATGACTAAAATGTGAAACAGAACATCTGGCTTTGGTCCTTCTATTGAGCAAAATCAACACAAACTAAGAGAGCAGAGGATGTCATATCTCATTTGAGTCTGTCTCATTGGCTTGTGGCGTTGCTTCTGGAAGACGGGGGACATTTTTTGACTTTGTTTAGATCCTACTCCTACACACTCCAATTGAAACCACTATTCATGCTATCATTCCTAGTCTGAGGAAAAGGTAGAGAAAACAGATAACAGTGCTGCTCTTCTTGCCTCCAGAGTCCTTGTCCCAGCCCTCCATCACTTCTTTCCTCCCTCCTGACGTTAGCGGGAATCATGTTTATTCCTACCTTGGCTTGTTCCCAGAATTCCTCTCTATTGATCTTCTTCATCTCAATCTCTGCGTTGGTTTTGGTGTACACGGTGCCCTGGACATCCGCCCAATAGGGAGAGAGGAAAGGAGAGAGGAGAGAGGAAGGGGAAGTGGTTGGTTACAACCATTAGTCAGAGAACCATGGCACACACACACACACACACACAGCTCAGGGTCAGCGTCTGCTATAGTACAATTACTGTGCCCTCCAAATCCTATTGCACCACACCACCCGTAACCAACAGGGTCAGACTAGACATATAGTGTCATATTTCTGTTCGACACACAATTACCGTATCACTTATTGTGCACCATTGCCTGGATATGATTTATATGGAGTTATATAACTTTAACTTCTATATTATGAACAGCTTGTACTTGAACCCTTTAGGTGCGGGCCTTAAAGATAGATATTATCCACAAGGTAGCCTGTTCAAAAGTGCCAGTGTGACATTGTAAAACCCTGTGACGCAATACATTTAGTTTGTTTGTTAATCTACAGTATATATCATTCTTTAAACTCAAGGAATTTACCTCAGCTTAATGTCGTCATGTTTTGTTAGCACTGTAGACTGTAGACACTGTAGACGATCCATCAGAATGTAATGTACCTTTAGCGCAGCGGCTAGCCTAACGTCCTGGTTCAGTTGTGTCCAGATACGCAGAGAAAGAATGAGGAAGGAGCCTGCTAGCTGTCCAGCTGAGAGACTCATTTCTTATGGACCATCTGATACATAGTAAGGCCCATTGTTGAAGTTCCTAAACATGAACAATGCCTCGCTCTCAGAGGGCCTCTCCAATGCTCTCTCTCTTTCTCTCTCTCCCCCTCTCTCCCCCTCTCCCTTTATCTCTGTCTCTCTCTCCCTCTGTCGTCTCTCTCTCCCTCTCTCTCCTCTAAAACAGTAACATGACTGTGGCCTTGTGTCACACATCACACTAATAGAGAGCTCTTTCACAGACTACTTGTTTTGACCTATGTCGTAACACCCCCTCCTCTCCTGCCAGGCTCCATCTCGCTGTCCCTTTAACCTCTCTCTCAAGGCATCTCTCTATCCCTCCACCTCCCTCTCCGTCATTGTATCCCTTCTCTGGTTCCATCTCTCTACTCCTTCCAATCCCCTCTCTCCATCTTATCCTCCATCTCTCCCCCTCCACCTCACACCCCCTCCATCTCTTCCATCCCTCCCCCATCTGCCCCCTCTCTCTTACCACTCCATCCTCTCCATTCTCCTCCTCTCTGGTTCTCAGCCGGCTGAGGACGGGGCTGGCTACCGAAGCCATCCCATTTGTCAGTCTCTGTCCAATGGCAGATGGTTCAATGTCCTCCATGGTGCTGGCGTTGATGATGACGTTGACTCCCTGCGGGCAAAAACGCACCTTCAATGGAAGTATACTTTTCCCCTTTAAATGGCTTGTGTGAGATGGTATCCCACGGTAAAAGGAGCAGGCTCTCAGAGGTTATGTGGAGGTTATATTTGCGTCAGACTGCAGGGCACATGGAGCACAAGCCTCCTCAGACTACTTTTGATTGGGGCAATGTGCACACACATCACTCACTAGCTTTAGACCCACAGAACACATGGCTGGAAAGAGAAAAGTGGTTATGTCATGTTCAGAGAGGAGGGAGGGGAAGAAAGAGAGAGAGCGACAGGAAGGAAGAGAGAGAGAGGGACAGGAAGGAAGAGAGAGAGGGAGAGGAAGAGAAGAGAGAGAGGGGGAAGGAAGAGAGAGAGGGAGAGGAAGGAAGAGAGAGAGGGACAGGAAGGAAGAGAGAGGGACAGGAAGGAAGAGAGAGAGAGGGACAGGAAGGAAGAGAGAGAGGGAAAGGAAGGATGAGAGAGAGGGACAGGAAGGAAGAGAGAGAGGGACAGGAAGGAAGAGAGAGAGGGACAGGAAGGAAGAGAGAGAGAGGGACAGGAAGGAATAGAGAGAGAGGGACAGGAAGGAAGAGAGAGAGAGAGGGACAGGAAGAAAGAGAGAGAGGGACAGGAAGAGAGAGAGAGAGGGACAGGAAGGAAGAGAGGGAGAGAGAGGGAGAGGAAGGATGAGAGAGAGGGACAGGAAGGAAGAGAGAGAGGGACAGGAAGGAAGAGAGAGAGGGACAGGAAGGAAGAGAGAGCGAGAGGGACAGGAAGGAAGAGAGAGAGGGAGAGGAAGGATGAGAGAGAGGGACAGGAAGGAAGAGAGAGCGAGAGGGACAGGAAGGAAGAGAGAGAGGGAGAGGAAGGATGAGAGAGAGGGACAGGAAGGAAGAGAGAGAGAGAGAGGGACAGGAAGGAAGAGAGAGAGAGGGACAGGAAGGAAGAGAGAGCG